>NC_056750.1:500528870-500828870 GCF_019279795.1 Protopterus annectens
CCAAGAGGATACAACTAGCTATCCACCATGACAGGGTAACTTTAGAAATTGACTTGCCTAAACTTGTTTTGGCAAAGCAGACAAACAACTGGTCAGATTGCCTATGACCAGCATTTCGATGAATATAAAAGCGTAATTGTCTGTGCACATCCAAGGAATGCAGTTTGTACTCTCCTTTGTTCTGGTAATTGGGAAAGAACACAGGAAGATTAATAGATTGATTAATATTAGCTTCCGAAGATACCTTAGGCAGAAAGGACGGATTGATCCTGAGGTAAACTCTATCCTGATGGAAGGCTAAGTACGGCGGTTTAACACATAGAGCCTGAAGCTCAGAGACCCTTTTAGCTGAAGTAATGGCCACCAAGAAGGCCATCTTCCAAGAGAGGTATTTAAGATCAACCGTAGCCGCCGGCTCGAAAGGGGGGCTTGTCAAGGCCTGAAGAACCAAAGATAAATCCCATGGGGGTACTACCTCCATGACCGGGGGTCTGAGAAGGAAGGTACCCTTGAGGAAAGCTTTACAAAGCTTGGAAGTAATTAGAGGGCCCAATTCATGCCCTACATGATAATGCGAAATCGCTGCTAGTTGTACCTTGACTGTAGAGCAGCTAGCCCCTTGATGAAAAAGGGTAGTTAGAAAATCCAAAACCGATGTAAGAGGCGCCATGAAAGGATCTAAGTGATGGTGCTCCACCCAAATGGAAAAACGTTTCCACTTACTTTGATAGACCCTTCTGGTGGAAGGTTTATGTGCTGCTACTAGGATGGCTTTGACTGTTGAGGAGATTCCGGGAGTCCTTATCAGGAGTGGAACTCGAGCAACCAAGCAGTCAGCTTGAGGTTGACCAGGTTGGGGGTCGGAAGACCCAGAGGGTGAGTAATGAGATCCAGAAGGGGATCCAGAATCCAGGGTGGATGAATCAGATGAGACAACAGGTACGGGAACCATGTTTGACGAGGCCAGAATGGGGCAATGAGGATCATTTTGCTCCCCAGCCGACTGGCTTTCTGTAAGAGTTTTAGCATCATGGACAATGGAGGGTAAGCGTAAAGGAGACCGGGAGGCCAAGCATGTACTAGAGAGTCTCTCGGGGACTCCCCCTGAGGGGGGATTAGAGCGAAGTAACTGTTGCATTTGGTATTTGAAGGAGAGGCAAAAAGATCGCAACAGAGTTGCCCGCATTGGGCAAATATTTGTTTCGCTACTAGAGGATTGAGAGACCATTCGTACGGGGTCAGAATCGAAAGACTGAGCCTGTCTGCTAGGATGTTGGACCGTCCCGGAATGTGCATTGCAATGAGAAAGCGGTTGGTGGATATCGCCCATTCCCACACTCTCATGGCCTCGCGACAAAGAGGATAAGACCTGGTTCCCCCCTGTTTGTTGATGTACCAGACAACTGACATGTTGTCCGTTTGTACTGCAATCCTCCTAATCGGAAGAAGCTGTGAAGTGCCTGCAACGTCAAAAGCACCGCCCTCATCTCTAGGACATTGATATGCAAAGAGGTCTCTGTGTCGTTCCACGTGCCTTGGACCATACTGCCTGAATAGTGCCCCCCCCCCACCCCAGGCAAGAGGCATCGGTGGTCACTGTGGCGACGGGGGAAGGCATCGAGAATGGTCGGCCCGTGAGGAGACTCGGGGACTGGAGCCACCACATAAGCGACCCTCTGCAAGCCCTGCTTAGGGGAATAGGATGGGACAGGGGGTTGCGAGACAGGGACCACTGTACCTGGAGGGTCCACTGCAGGACCCTCACATTTAGATGGGCTAGGGGCAGCAGAGGAATTGCTGCCGCCATGGACCCTAGAGCCCTCAGGATCAATTCTGCCGGTAGAGCAGGAAGTCGGAGAATGGCCTGAACATGCAACCTCAGGTTCTGAAGCTGATCGGGAGTCAGGAAGGCAAGCATTAGTCTGGAATCCAATCTCGCCCCTATGAAATCTATTACCTGTGTAGGAGCCAGAGAGGATTTGGCCATGTTGACAGTCAACCCTAGGCGTGGAGCAAGACTGAGGAAATAATCCCTGCCTGAACAGAGCAGATACCTTGTCATCCAGGTACGAAAAGACCTGAATTCCCTGAAGCCTCAGGTGGGCCGCTATAACCGCCAACACTTTGGTGAACACCATGGGGGCTGAGGTGAGACCGAAGGGGAGGGCCCTAAACTGAAAGTGACTGGCTCCCAGCCGGAAGCAGAGGAACCTCCTGGAATGTCTGTCCACCAGAATGTGGCAGTACGCATCCTTGAGGTCTATTGAGCACATCCAGTCATTCTCCCGTAATAGGGGGAGAATAGATTGTAGCGTGACCATTCGGAACTTTTCTTTGGGTACTGCCAGGTTCAGGAGAGAGAGGTCGAGGATGGACCTCAAGTCCCCCGTCTTTTTTGGCACCAGAAAGAACCTGGAGTAAAACCCTGATCTGAACTGATCTGGGGGGACGGGTTGGATGGCTCTTTTTTGTAAAAGCTGCTGAATTTCTGTAGCAGCCGCCTCCCTCTGATTGGGTGGTACATCAGGGAGGCTTCTGGTTTTGGGGGTTACAATAAAGGGAATTTGGTAGCCTCTGGATATGATGCGAAGCACCCAGTGATCTGTTGTTATGGACTCCCACATTGCTAGGTGCTTCGAAAGACGCCCCCCCCCCCGACTGCCTCCAGAGTGGAGCAGCCGGGCAACCCCTCAGGGGTTCTGCGTGGGCCTCTCAGAGAAGGGTTCTCTGGACCCAAAATTTCTGGGATCCCCTCTGCCTCTTGGGCGGCATCCTCCCTGTCCTCCTCTGCCACCAGAGGACTGGTTGTCCGGAGCAGACTGGGACTGATGCGATTTACGGAACCACATCTTCTTCTGACCCTTTTGGTTCTTGGAAAAGGACCTCTGGGGAGTAGAGAAGCGGACTCCGACGGCAGACAACATCTTCCCGTCTTTCTCACTCTGGACTAAAGTGTTGTGAATGGTTTTGCCAAACAGTGCAGAACCATCAAAGGGGGCATTCGCGAATGACGCCTTAAAGGGTTCCGAGAAGTCACAATGTCGGAGCCAGGCTTGGCGCCTCATTACCAGGCTAGCTCCACCAGCTCTAGCAGCTCCTTCAGTGGCGTGAGACAAGAGCTGCATAGAGGTGTTGGAAACTGAACGTAGAGTGGACATTCGGGAGGAGTATAGCTGCTTGTCCCCTTCCGACATGGACTCTGGGGGGGGGGATGCAGCGTATTCTTTTATTAGATCTCGCTGCATCCAGATGACGTGTGCCATATAGTTCAGCGCCCTCATGGAGAAGGTTGCTGAACTAAAGACCCGCTTCCCAAGGCGTCCATCGCTCGAGACTCCTTACTCGGCAGGTGGACCGCGGAGCTCTCCTGAGCCAACTCTCTCTTAGTGGCCGCCGCCACCAACATGGCATCCACGGGGGGACCTCTGCTCCAGTGGGTTCTTTCAGCAGGGGGACTCAGGATTCTATCCGGGCACTTGGGGACTGGCTCTACAGTGTCCGGCTCCTTCCAAGCCCTGGTGGAAATAAGGTCCACCAGGGGGTCGGGGGGAGGGGACACCAAAGAGGTAGATGGCCCTGCTTCGAACGCCTCTAGAAATACGGACTCATCGGAGGAAGCCTTGGGGGCAGACCACCCTCCCCTAATTCTGAGCATTTCCATGATGTCTCCACAGGAGACATCCTCGGGGGTGTGACCTTGGGGAGCCTTCCCTTTCATCTAAGTCCGTATCTTCCGTAATGGACTCGGGGGAGTCCACGTGTCTCCTCTTACACTTAGCTTTGTGTTGGACCTCCTCGGGGGGGCTGTCCGAGGAAGACTCACCAGCAATGTCACGTTCCAAAGGAACACCCAGAGGCGCTGAAGCAGGCTGCCCCGAAGGCCGGGTGATGGGAGCTTGGACCAGCTGAGAGGGAGTGCAGGGGGGAGCCAAAGCCAGGACCGGAGGCCTGGATGCACTCAACAGTGCCCTCTCCAGCACCCTGAAAGCCGAGGGGGAGCCACTCTCGATAGGATCCGAGAGTCGACTCCCACTCGGATCTGAAGCGGGAACCGGATCCGGGGCCAAGACCCTCAGATCCAAAGGACCCGTGTGCTCCGACCGGGATGGAGCCGAAGTCACACAGAATCCCTCGGATCCGAAGCTCAACCCACGGCTCCGAGAGGTCGGATCCGACAAGCTCGAGGGACCAGTCGGAGCCGAAGTAACCAGTACTATCGGCTCCGACCCCACCCCCGGATACAATGCGGCTCGGCTCTGAATGCTCCGAACCTGGAAAGCGGGTCGGAGAAGGAGCGATTGGAGCAAAAAATGGGGTCGAGCTCCCCCCCAGAGGGGGGGGGGAGGCAAGAGCACTCCCATCTGCAGCTGGGCCTGGATGAATCTCCTCATCATCCGGTCCATGTCTGCATCTGACATGTTAAAGGTGGACCTCAACGAGGCCACCGAGGCAGACCTAGAGTGTCGCCTCGATGACCTCGACGGGGACCGGGTCCCCTCCTCCCTGGGTCCCGGTGAGAAACAAGGGGACCGGAGCCGAGGAGAAGGTGATCCAGAAGCTCTGGATGGAGAAGCCCGTTTGGCGGGTGGGGCCGAGGAGGAGTCCTCGGCCCGCCGCTTATGGTGCTTCTCCTTCCGTTTGGCTTTCCCGGCCTCCCTCTCCTCCGAGCCGAAGCGGGAGGTTGAGTCCCAACCGGAGGGAGGGAAACAGGGGTGGCTATCACCGAGGGCTGTGTAGCAGCCACAGAAGTACCGGAGGCCGGAGCCGAATCCGGGGGCAAAAGGCCCGCCAGAATCAGCTTCGACCTCCGGTCCTTAAGTGCCCTGGGGTTGAACGCTGTGCAAATCGCGCATTCCGAGGAGAGGTGTTCAACCCCAAGGCACCTAACACACCGGGTTTGGCCATCCACCTGTGAAAGCTTATGGCCACACTCAGTGCATTTTGAAAAGATGGCTTTAGGGGCCTCCGATATAGTATAGAGAAAACACACTCACTAGGCCCCTACACACACACCACAAACACACACTACGTACCAGTGAGGGCAGGGAGGAAAAATAAACACAAAATAAGTTAAATAAGTCAAATATAGGATACCTAAACCCTCGTACACACTCACAAAGAAAAGGGAAGAAAAAATGCAAAGTTTTTCTCACAAAAGTTATTCAACTATCAGGAGCTCGAAATCCAGCTTGAAGCGCGGCAAACTAGATCTGAGGTCAGTCAGGGTTGGCAAGGGATTATGGGTAAAGGGAGGAGCTAGGAGCTCGGATCTATGTTGTGGTAGAAGTTGCAGGCTCTGATCCGAGATCGGATCCGTATCCCAAAGGTTGCTGACAAATTAAGTTCCTACTTCAGATCATGTTTTTCACCCCACTGGCTGCCCATTAAAAGTCTTACCAAATGACCAGAGTCCTGTTTGTGAAATGCAAGCTTCATCACACACTGCATCAAGCTTCTATTAACAGACCTACCAACTTTCTCCATCCAGGTAACCATGACATCCTGTAAAAACAAATCTCCTGAGGGGGATGCAAGTTCCTGCATACATTCAGAAATCAGTAAACTGTGGTCTGAACAGCAGGTTTAATCATCAAATTCTGGCTGTGCTATAATTCTTAATACTCTAGCTCTCATTCTTGGCAAAATTTAAATAATCTCATCTTTATTTCTCTGTCATTAATACAAAAATAAGTTAAAATTATACAAGCAATTAAACTGGAAAAAAGCAAAAATGTCTTATCACTTGCAAACTGCGGAATAAAGGCACTTTTTAGCACCTTTCTAATGAAAGAAAACGCTGTTAAACTTTCATCTAGTTTTATAATATGGTCTAATCTAGTATTACAACATAATAATGTCAGTGCTGGACAACACAGAACAGTAGCGAGAAGCTAATAAAAAAAAAAAGAGTTATGTACTTACTATGACTGTGTCTGAGCTGGCAACATTCAACAGACAGATGCAAGGCTCTGGCTCCTCCCTCTCCCATAATGCTCTGCTGCCCACTAATCTGCAATTCGAGTTTGCTAACATAATCCTGAAGCTACTCCTACTAAGGCAGAGAGAAAAACACTCCAACTTCCTCCACAATCAAACTAGGTTGGGGGATGGCGGGTGGGAAATGTGATGAATGAAGACGAAGGATAACAGAGATACAAAGTTATGCTAAGTACATAACTCTTTCTGATGTTATCCATGTCTTCATTCATCACCAGAGGGTCAGAGTTCCAGCTACCATACATCCTGGGAGGCCTCAAGGAAGGAAATGCTGGGCCACTGTGGAACCAAAAGAATCCCTATTCCTAGAAAGCAAATCCAGCTTGTAATGGGATATGAAGGTGGGAGGATTAGCACAAGTGACAGCAACACAGATATCGTCAATAGAAAACCTTGCTACAAAGACTCAACAAATCGCTAAAGATCTAGTAGAATGGGCCCTAATGTGACCTGGAACCTCCAGGTGGTTCACATTGTAGACCATAGAGATTCAGCTAGATATCCACATAGAAATAGTGACCTTAGAGACTGGAAGGCCACATCTGCTATCAGAAAAGGCCACAAAAAGCTGCTCTGGCTTATGAAAATCTTTATTCCTTTGCAAGTAAAACCAAACCCATATGGTATGAAGGATATACTCACCTCTGTTAGAATAGTTGGGGAAGAATACTGGAAGCTAAATATATTGATTTAAGGCCAACTCTGAAGCAACCTTGGATAAGAAGGGGTTCGTTCTCAGAGAGACCCTGTCCTTGTGAAAGGGCATGTAAGGAGGAGTAATGGCGAGAGTTTGCAATTCTGAAACTCTCCTAACTGAAGTGATAGCAACCAGAAGGGCCGTCTTCGAAGACATAAGCTTGAGATCACAGGAACTAGCAGGTTCAAATGGACTCCTAGTCAGAGACTGCAGAACCAGCATGAGGTCCCAAGGAGACAAAGGGTCCTTAATTGGAGGACAAAGCAGACACACCCCCTTCATAAAGGCCTTACAAAGCCTAGATGAAAAGGTGAGTTCAGAGCTCTCATGAAAATTGGAAATTGCCGCCAACTGAAACTTAATAGTGGAAAAACTTGCTCCCTCTCGGAAAAGGGAGGTAAAGAACAAAAGTATATCTGAAACCAAAGCAGAAAAAGGATCTAGATTCCTACTCCTGGCCCAGATCAAAAACTGTTTCCACTTACTGCTGTACACTTTTCTGGTAGAGGGTTTTTGGGAGGCGTTTAATGGGGAACGCTAGCCTGGACTGTTTAATCATCACTGAAATTGCAGAAACCATGCAGTTAGGGGAAGGGTCCAAAGGTATGAAAGAGGAAGCCCCGATTGATGGGAAATCAGATCCTGACAAGGATCCAGTATCCATGGTGGATACTTTAGATGAGACCTGATGAAGGGGAACCACTGATGATGAGGCCAGAAAGGGGCAATGAGGGTAAGGGATGTCCTCAGGTAAAGCCCTTTCTGCAGAACCTTGGGTTTTAAGGAAACAGGAGGGTATGCATAAAGGAGACCCAGATACCAATCATGGACTACAGCATTCCTTGGTTACTCCCCTTGAGGGGGGATCAGTGCAAAATACCTGCCGCATTTGTGGTTGATAGGAGAGGCAAAAAGGTTGCAGCACGGCTGACCCCACCAGTGAAAAATCTGATTTAACACTTAATGACTGAAGAAACACTAGTGACGACTTAAGACAGATCTTCTGAGCCTGTCAGCCAACATGTTGGAATCCCCAGGTATGTGTGTTGCAGCAAGGAAGTGGCCGTAGGGTATAGCCCATTCCCACACTCTCACACCCTTGATGCACAATGGGTAAGAGCGTTTCCCCCTTGTTTGTTGACATACCAGATTACAGCCATGCTGTCTGTGTGAACTGCAATCATCCCTAGAGGGAGGCAGTCCTGGAAAGCTTGCAATGAAAAAAGAACTGCCCTCATCTCTAGAACATTTTTGTGCAACTTGGTCTCGACTGTGGACCAAATGCCTTGGACAGTCTTCCCCAAAAATGCCCCATCCCATAAGGCAGGCATCCGTAGTCACTGTGACCTTGGGCAGAGGGAGAGAGAAGGGCCTGCCTAGAGAGAGATCCTGAGACTGAAGCCACCACTGGAAGTGATGTCTGCACACAGGCATAAGTTTTATGGTCACAGGATAAAGAAGAGCCAACCACTGGACAGCTAAAGTCCATTGTAACACACTCATGTGGTACCTGGCCAGAGGAACAAGAAGAATGGCCAATTTCATGGAACTGAGAGCCTGAAGAACCAAATGAACTGGGGAGCAAGACAGGTCCAATATCTGGTTGACCTGTTACCTTATCAACTGAATTCTGCACTGAGGCAAAGTCACAATCTCCGGAATGGAGTTCAACTGAATTCCTATGAACTTGAGTTGTTGAGTGAGAATCAGATTGGATTTTGCCAGGTTGACGGTTATCCCCCAGCTGACGGAAGAGGGGGAGAACATACTGTATCACCTGAATCAGTCGATGCCTCGAAGGTGCCGTGAGGAGCCAATTGTCAAGGCAAGGAAAGACCTGGAACCCCTGCAGACACAGATGAGCTGCAACCATTGCCATGCATTTGGTAAACAGCCAGGGGGCTGTAGTGAGACCAAAGGGTAGGGCTCTGAACTGGTAATGACTGGCACCCAGCCAGAAGCGAAGATGTCTCCTGGAACGCCTATTTTCATGTGATAGTAGGCATCCTAGAGATCCTCATATCACATCCAATCATCCTTGCATAAAAGTGGCAGAATGGACTGAGCAGTGACCATCTGGAACGTTCATTTCTGTATTGAAAGAATGAGCTCGCTGAGATCCACAACTGGATGAAGGTCCCCTGCCTTTTGCGGCACCAAAACAAAGTGAGAACAGGTGTCAGATCCTCTTTGTCCTGGCAGGACATTTTGGACTTCTGTTTTTTGAAGAAGTTGTTCATAGGTAGGTGCTAGGCTATCAGCCCTGGGGCCTATATAAGCTTAGCCAAAAAGGTTCCCTGGCTTTCACCACCCAAGAAAATTATTTTCCTATGCCCCTGTCAAGCAGTGCCGCAGAAGTGATGCCTGGGATGAATTTACTATTTCCCATCCAGTCGTCAAGATTTTCCTTAAAGAGGGCCAATGAAAAGCTTTGCTTGACATGAATGGGTAGTTTGTTCCAGAGTATGGGAAGTCTCTGGGACAGGAATCTATCCCTCCAGCATGTTCTGTTTATTGTGGTAAAAAGGGTTATGTCCCTGGAACATGTGGTTCGGAGAGATTGGGATTTCTTTAAGTGTAGCATGCCCAACAGTTCTGGGTTTGACGTAGCTTTCTACGTTAGGCAGAGATCGCCTCTGAGTAGGCAATATGCAACGGAGTAGAGCTGGAGTTTTTTAGACAGTCTGTGTATGGCATCTGTTTGAGACCAGTAATCCACTTAGTGAGGTATTTCTGTGGCCTTTCCAATTGTTGTAGGTGTCTTGTGAGATACATGCCAAATGGGGCATTGTACTCTATAATGGGTCTGATGATGGATGAGTAAAAAGGAAAAATGATGTCCTTTCTTCTAGAGGAGAACCCTTTTGTGATGAGGTGTATCACATAGAAGGTTTTCCTGACTACTGTGACGATGTGATCAAAGGAGAGACTACTGTCCCACCTGTGTCCCGAGGTCTCTTATCACACTTTCAGTGTTTAGTGAGCTACCGCTTATGCGGTAGTTCATGGATACCGAGTTTTTCCCAAAGGGGATGACAATGCACTTCTTGGCACTGAGCTTGAGGCCACGACTTTGACGCCAAGCATCTGTCTCTGAGAGGCCCTTTTGTACAATGTCTACATCATTAGGTGATTCTATTATGGCTCCCAGTTGGCAGTCATCTGTGAACTTTGTTAGCCAAAGACCTTCTGTGTTCATCTGCATTTCAGAGAAGTAGATGCCGAACAGGAGAGGACCCAGCACCGAACCCTGTGGTACTCCACTTGTCACTGGTCTGAAGTCGGACTTGGAGTCTGCTACTTTTACTGTGTGGGTTCTGTCAGTGAGCCAGTTGGCCACCCATCTTGTGACATAGGTTTAGTGAGTTAATCTATAATTCCAAAGTGGGGGATGGTATTGAAAGCCTTGGCGAGGTCAATATAGGCTGTTTGCACTACCTTGCCCTCATCTACGGCTCTAGTGACTGCTTCAAAGAAGTCAATCAGGTTTAGTAGACATGATCTACCTTTTACAAATCCAATGAGTGGGGTCCAGGGTTTGGAGGTTACCTATGTCTTTGTTTATAAGCTGCAATATGATACATTCTATGGCCTTGCAGACCAGACTGAATCAGGCTAATGGGGTGGTAGTTTCCAGGGTCTGTGGTGGCACCCCCTTTGTGGAGTGGGATAACAGTCATTGTGCGCCATTCAGTAGGCACTTAGCCTGAGGTGAGGCTATGATTGAACATGGTACTTAAGTGGGGTGCCAGTTCATTCTGTAGTTCGTGCAGGACGCAGCCTGGGATGCTGTCTGGTCCCATGAATGCTGTGCTCTTGGCTATGGAGAGTCCGGTCTTTACTTGTTCATCTGTAATTACAGGGGTTTTGCATTCTTCCAGTATAAAGGTGGGCCCTTTGGAGGGTAAGAGGGGGGTAAAGTTAGCATTGAACCTTTCTGCCAGGATGTTGGCAAAATCGGTTGATTCTGTATATTTAGTGCCACTGTGCTGTAGCTCAGAGCAGATCTGAATGTTGCCACTAAAATTCTTGACATAGCTGTAGAATGCTTTGTGGTTGTCTTTGGAATCAGTGGTGATTTTATTTTCATAACTGGCTTTTGAGGATTTTATGAGGGATCTCAGCTTCTTGCTGAGGCTGACCAGGGAGCGGTTGAACTTCTTTGTAGGTCAACTCCCACTGACTGGGTACAACATTCGGGAGGTAATGATCTACTGGAAGGGGTTCCAAAAAGGGAATGAAATACCCTTGGAAATGATACTTAACACCCACTGATCGGAAGTGATGTTTATCCAGGCTAGTGGGTGTAAGGAATTTTGTTCTCCGCTGGCAATAGCTCTGCAAAGGAGGTGGAAAGCTCTTGGACAAAATCACTTTGGAGGTGGATAAAATATGCCAAACAGTCTATTGCTCTCAGTCTAAAGTTAGCTGAGATGTACACCCGCTTCCCAAAATGGGCTATCACCCAGGACTCCCTGTTCGGGGAATGGACCGTGGAGCTCTGCTCTGCTAGCTGCTCCTGCATGGTTGCAGCAACCACAAGGGCATTGACTGGTACACCTTTGCTCCAGAACAAATGGTTCACAGGGGGACTAAAGAATTTGTCAGCCCTCTTTGGAACAGGCTCCACCATGTCTGGTTCCTTCCAGGCCCTGCTAGCGATCAGATCCACTAACTCATCAGCAGGATGGACACCCAGGAGGTAGACCCATCCCGAAGGCCTTCAGAAATACGGACTTCTCCGAAGACGGGGGTTAGGGGGACCATCCGCCCTTTTCTTTTAAGAGTTCAAGGATGTCTCCAAAGGAGACATCATCGAGCGGAGATCTGGGGGACAGTCTCCTCTCTCGAGGTCTGTATCCTCGGTGAGAGACTTCACAGGGGAGTCTAAGTGCCTCCTCTTGCACTTTCGCTTATGATGACCATCCTCTGCTGGGGGCTCCAGGCAGGACTTAGAACAGACAGGGACTCCCAGAGGGGAGGAAACCTCCTGAAGGCTCAATTGGGAGGGCTGACCCAGGACAGGATGTGAGGCCTCACCAGCCAAGGTAGAGAGAGGCCAGGAGGGACCCACAGGTGCAGCAGAGGAAACTTCAGACCTAGAGATGGTCCTCTCTATCACCCGGAATACCAAGGGGCTGGAAGTGGGCCCATCCCCCATGTCCAAGGAAGAAGTCCCCGGAGAGGAGGAACACATCCGGAAACAACCCCCCGACCCCTGGATGATACCAGCCCAGAGCTATCAAATGCGGAAATGCAAGAGGAAGGGATTGGTCTGAACAAATGTTACTAGACCCACCCCCCCCGTGGAGCTGGCATCGACCACTCTGGTATGGGGCTCACTGCACTCTGAGTGTAGATAAACAGAATAAGCCAGGAACCCCAGCGAAGACAAGAAAGCGGGAATACTTGGCCTCTCAGGAATCTGGCCGCAAACTGCCTGGTGCCTAGAACCCAAACCCAACTGGGTTGGATGAGAATGAGAAGCCGGGAGGAGAGAGAGGCTCCCCTGGCCAGATGGGCAGGAGAAGCCAGGAGACCCAACTCTATCTGGGCCTTGGGCCTTGAGAAAACTCATCATACTGCCCATGTCTGAGGGCAGAAGACTACTAAAAGATCTTGAGGAGGAAGAAGAGTGGATGGACTTGGAGAGAGACCTCCCTGAGCTACTGCCAGGCTCCAGGGAACAGATCCAATGTCTCGGAGCCTACTGAGATTTCTGTTTTGAGATTATAATCAGATCCGATGATCCTGTTGGATCCAAAGGCTTAACTGGCTCAGTGGACAGACCTGATCTGAGGCTGACTCCACCTTCATCGGATCCAACAGCATCTGATCCAGAGAGGACATGGAACTGGCTGATTGCTCCACGGCTCTTGGCTCCAAAGGCCTCAGATCCATGGTGGACTGGGCTGGGATCAGATCCGGAGACTTGGGATCCAACAGCCATGGCTTCGTGGTGGGAACTGGGTGCAGAGAAGGGGTTTTCCTTTTCAGTTCAAAAGAAGAAGCCATAGAGGGGGAAATGAAGGATTCCCCCCTTGAACCAGACCATTTAGAAATAATTTGTTGTGGCGCTCCACTAAGGCCCTTTTAGTTAAATGCAGCACAAAGGTCGCACTCAACCTCCAGGTACAGGGCACCCATGCAATAAACACACTCCTCATGCATATCAGAATAAGGCATTTTCCAACCACACAAAGAGCACTTTTTAAACCCAGCAGGCCTATCAGACATTCTAACAAGCTACAGCTACTACTAACACAGAAAACTACACTACAGCGACTATCCAAAACTGGATAAAGCTGTAACGGATTACAGAAGAAAAAGGGCACCAAAAGCCTACCCACACAGACACACACACAAAAGTATTCTAAACTAAGCTACAGGAGGGGAAGGATCAACACTAAAAAGAACAGTAAATAGACTACACTACTCTAGACACTACAAAATTAAGCTAAGGAAAAAGTAGAAACTTTTACTTAACCAGCCAGTGGACATGCGTGTGCACAAGAAGCATGGCAAATGAGATCTGGGGATTAGAGGGCAGCAGGGCATTATGGGAGAGGGAGGAGCTCGAGCCTTGGATCCATCTGTTGGATGTTGCCAGCTCAGATCTAATGTTAGATCCTAGACCCTGTGGTAATGAATGAAGACTTTGATAACATCAGATCAACTTTAAAATCTGTAATACACTTCCATATCACACAAAAGTGGCACAGTGAAGGGCCTAAGAGCTTTTAAATTTATGTGTTCAGAGACTCTCTTCTTGTGGCTGTTACCTGTATGACGGCGCTAAAAGTTCTACAGCTTTCAAAACCTGTGAAACACTTTGTGCTTCTACAAATTTTCCCCCTGTAACTAGTAGTATATCAGAGCAGCTGAAACTCCATGTACTACAAAGAATTACAACTGGGGCTCTCTGATCATAACTCGGACATGTGTTCTTGACAACCAAGTCTCAGACACATAACTTGGCTATGATTAGACACAAGCCTCTGTTATGCACTTTTTGTGACATCAAAATGTGCATTAATCGTTTTGCTGATGTCACAGTGTAATTACCATGCTCTATGTATTACAATGATGTAATGTAAGGTGTGCAGCAATTACAGTCAATCAGAGAAAATTCAGGCTTGTTAAGCACTTTTAGGGTAAAAATTAAGGAAAGAACACAGACTTAAAAACACAAATAATGTTAAAAGTTCAAAATGCAAATAACTTGTTGTGTCTTTTGGCTTTTCCCGGCTAGGGGCCGCCACAGCGGAACTCCGGTCTGCTAATGATTGGCAGTAGATTTTTACGTGCTGTGTTGCCAGCCCTGACGCACAGCCTTCAACGTAGGTACACCCATTCACGCATGTCTCCACACAGAAGATGCTCTAGCTGAGAATCGAACAGGACAATGTCTTACTGTGAGGCGACAAGGCTACCGCAGCACCACCACCACAGTAGTTGTAATCAAGTATTTCTAATGTCTCAAGATTTAGGATTTAAAGTGTCACTTCATTACAGCTGGAGATGCTTTCTGCAGAACTACTTACATCTTCCTTGCTTCTCTGAAGTTGATTCAGTTCAGTCTTTGTTCTGCTAAGCTGTGTTTCCAATTCTACCAGCCTTGACTGAGTTGCACGCTCTTTTGACAGTGCTCTCTCTCTTGATTGATCCACCTGAAGAACATAAAAAAATTCATTAGCAGTGTTACCTTTTTAACTATTACCACATTGAGCAAAATATTAAATAAAAATGTTATTTAAAGTAATTTTACATCATTTATTAACTCCTGGTACTGAAGAAAATAACAGGTCTGTAATCACCACATCATTTGAAATATAAGCCAGGCCCTCTTTCATGGGTCAACAGTTGAGAAAACTTGTTCAGTGCCTTCAATGTAGCTATTTTTAAATGAAACTCCAGCAATCGGTGATATATCCACCCTCCCACCAGTGCACAATGTGACACTAGGATAGCATGCCTGGCTGCTGAACCAACCATTTCACTTCCAAACATTGAATGAGCATATCCCATAAATCAAGAAAATGGCAAAATGAACTGTACTTACAAAATATACTTACTTGTCTGTGTTACGAGATGCTGTAACATCAACTGCTAGAAGAAGGGGCTGTCAACACACACAGGATGGCAGCAAGATAGTTTAATTTAGTGCATAAAACACACCTGCTCCAACTCACCTAATCTGAGACTTTTTTTAAATATGAATCAGTCATACGTACATAACAATATGCAAGTGTGTGCCTATGATGCATATCACGAGTTGTCCACATCATACAACTGATAGATTTATTAATAAATTTCGTCTATTTCTTTCAGCACAGTAGGAGAGACTGCACTTGTACGCAAGTGCTATAAGAGTTGTAAAATTATCCTGTTCACTGTAGCTACCAATGCAATAACATTCCAAACAATGCTTCTATAAAGGCTTCAGCTTCTAACTGTTGCTGCTGTCAATTGCTGTAAGATCTGGGGGATGCAAGTCTTCCTCAGCCTGAGGAATCTACACTGTCTTTGGTGCTGTTTTTGGAACTTTCCAATTCTCAGGTTGTAGGTATGCAAGACATCTTACCAGTAGGTGAATAGTATTCATATGAATTACACGACCAAAGCACTGCAACCTGCCCCTTTTTCACTTCTTGTTCTATAGTAAACTGATTGTATATCATTTATGTGTCATGGCTTCTGTACTGGTCTTTTATACTAATGTTTAGATTGATCCGAAGCTGCATTTGAAAAAAATTCTAGTTTTTGGATATTAGTTTTCAGTACAGTCCATATTTCTGCTCCAAATAACAGAAGCGATCTTATGGCAGAGCGATATATTCTTGTTTTTGTTTGAAAGGTGACCCTCTGTTTCCAAAAGCATTTTTAATTATTAAAAACTTGTGAAGAACTATGGATCCTGTATCTGTCATTTTAGATGTCAAGTCAAGATATTTGAAAGTTTTGGTTTGCTCTTTTAGCTTGATCGTCAAAACCAGCAGAAGTTCAGTTGCTATGACTTTTTTTGCTTGAGTTTATTTGTATCGCAAATCATTCAGTGTCTTCCTGTTCGTTGCAAGACTAACAGAAGAAAGAGTACACTTAGGAGGACCTGTCTGCCATATACCTAAGGTCACTGGGATCATTTCGCCAATGAGAACAGATCATAAATGAGAAACCACCAAGACCTTGATGTACAATCTTCTGGTCAATATCAGATTTTACTCATTAATAAATTTAATTCATCTTAAGTTCACTGGAAACAATGTAGCCTCTGGACCTCTGAGTCAAAGTACACTGTCTCAATCCCTCTAATTTCATCATCATTATTATATAATCCTGCAGATTATTGGCCTAGCCTCTTTAATATCACACATGTACTCTGGACATATACAGAGACTTAAAAAAAACATTTTGAAACTTCTGTATCCAGGTATGAAAACCTAGAAGGTTTAACCCAGGATAACTCCCTCCCACCCTAAACTAGGTGGCATCATATATCTAGGACATCCATTCGTAACCAGGGCCATTAAATTAGAACCAAGATCTGCAAGATCATATGAAATGGTGAGCTGTCTTACAAGGGTAAATCTTCTTTTCCTAACGCTTTGGATAAGAGTCATGTTTGTGTGTACCAATTTTAACTACTATCGACATAACAAAGTAAACTCTCAGTTAACCAGCACCCATGGGGATTGGTTGATGCTGGATAATGAGAAGTTATGTACCTACCATAACGTTCCATGTTAGTTGCCTTCTCTCGCCTTCTTTCTTGCTGGATGGGTTCGGAGCCGATCCTCGGCTCCGACTCGGCCACTTACTAAAGCTCGAGAGCTTATTTTACCGGCTCGAGGCAACCCTATATCCCATGATGCTAGGCAATAACTCCCCAGATCTCATTTGGAAGCTGAAAAACCTAGCATAGGCCAATAAAACAAAATCCTCCAACTGGAAGGAAGAGGAAGAGGAATAAAAACCTCCAAAGATAATTATTTACACTATATATATATATATATATATATATATCCTAGGACACCTAGATAGTGAACAAAGGAATAAAAGGACCCTTCAAAGAAGGGAAGATCTTCTCGGTCTGTCCAGGCTAGGGGGATGGTAGGTGGAATGCAAAAAAGAAGGCGAGAGAAGACAACTAACATGGAATGTTATGGTAGGTACATAACTTCTCAATGTTAAGTTGTCAATCTCGCCTTCATTCTTGCTGGATGGGACCGTCCTAGCACCTTCATCCTGGGTGGCTTATTGGAACAGACTCTTAAGAATGGTGGAACCAAATGTTGCTCTGTCCCTGGAGGCCATCTCCAATTTGTAATGCGAAACAAAGGTATGAGGAGAGGCCCATGTGGTTGCCGCACAGATAGTGTCTATTGGTAGTCTAGCTTGAAAAGCTGTAGATGTAGCTAGTGCTCTAGTTGAATGGGCGTTTGGCTTAGAAGATAATTCCCTGCCTCTGAGTTGATAAATAGATGCAATCACAGAAGACAGCCATCTAGATAGGGTTACCTTGGAAACAGGAAGGCCTTTCTTATTTTCTGCATAAGATAAAAACAGTTGATCAGATTTCCTTATTTGTTTAGTTCTATCCAGATAGTACCGGAGCTGGTGGTGAACATCTAGATAATGTAGCTTTTGCTCCGCTCTGTTGGTATAGTTTGGGAAAAAAACTGGAAGATCAATTGATTGATTCAAATTTGTGTGCGAAGCCACCTTGGGTAAGAAGGATGGATTAGTCCTTAGAGAAACTCTGACTTTGTGGAAGATTAAGTAGGGAGGATGAATGCAGAGGGCATGAAGCTCTGATACTCTCCTAGCAGAAGTAATGGCGACTAGGAAAAGTGTCTTCCATGAAAGAAATTTCAATGAACAGGAGACCGCAGGTTCAAAGGGGGGGAGAATTAAGGATGTTAAGACTAAATTAAGATCCCACTGAGGAGGAGAATCTTTGATCGTAGGCCTAAGTAAATATACACCTTTAAGGAAGGCTTTGGAAAGCTTATTGGACATGATATTGTGGTCCGATAAGCCTGTATGAAAATTCGATATGGCTGCCAACTGAACCTTTACTGTAGAGGCAGAAGACCCTGAATGAAAAATTTTGGCTAGGAAGTCTAAGACCGAATGAATTGGGGCAGTAAAAGGATCTAAATTCCTTGCCTTTGCCCAGAAGGAGACACGTTTCCATTTACTAGTGTAAATCTTTCTGGTGGAAGATTTAAGGGAAGCTACTATGATATCCCGGACGGTATTAGAAATCATAGGAAGCCTGGTTAAGGATGGAAGTGGAGCAACCAAGCAGTGAGGTTGAGAGAATGTAGGGATTGGTGCAGCTGCCCCGACTGATGGGTCAACAGATCTGGAGCTGGGTCCAGATGCCAAGGCTGCACCAAAAGATAATGATGTAGGAACAGAAACCATATCTGTCAAGGCCAATAAGGGGCAATGAGAATCAACTTGGCCCTCAAGGCGGTTGCTTTCTGAATTACTTGTGGAATTAGAGGAAACGGTGGAAAGGCGTAGAGAAGTCCCCAAGGCCAATCTTGGACTAGAGCGTCTCTGAGGGGATGGCCTGGAAGGGGGAAGAGGGTGAAGAAGTCGGGGCATTTGCTGTTTTGGGATGTAGCAAAAAGATTGCAGCAAGGAAGACCCCACTTCTGAAAAATCTCTTCCGCTACCGATTGTTTGAGAGACCACTCGTGCGGCATGAGTATGGCTCTGCTCAACCTGTCCGCTATGAAGTTGGACTTCCCGGGGATATGCGTTGCTATCAGAAACCGCTGAGAGGAGATCGCCCATTGCCAAAGTCTGAGTGCCTCTCGACACAGGGGATAGGACTTGGTTCCGCCTTGCTTGTTGATGTACCACACTACGGACATATTGTCCGTTTGAATTGCAATAGTTCCTAGGGGAAGAGAGTCATGGAGGGCTTGCAACATTAAAAGAACTGCTCTCATCTCTAGGACATTTATGTGCAGGTGGCGCTCGAAAGGTTGCCAAGTGCCATGGACCATCCTGCCCTGAAAATGCCCCCCCCCCACCCGATCAGGGAGGCGTCCGATGTCACCGTGGCGACCGGGGGAGGAGGAACAAAAGGTCTGCCCTGATGGACTTGAGGGGACAATATCCACCAGGACAGATGACTTTTGCAAGTTTGAGTTATCATGATCTTGTGGTGCATGGGGAGTTGCTGAAAAGACCACTGGGCGAACAGCATCCACTGTAGAAGACGCATGTGAAAACATGCAAGGGGAAGAAGTATTATGGAGGCCGCCATAAGACCCAATACTTTCAGGACATACCTGGCCTGAATTCTGTCGCTCTGAAGAACTTGGACATGGTTTTGAATATCTAAGATTCTTTGGTCTGTTAACTTTGCTGAAAGTTGTACGGTGTTCAAGTTGGTGCCTATAAAGGTAATAGACTGACAAGGTGACAAGGCAGACTTTTCGAAATTTATAGAGATGCCTAGCCCTCTGCAAATGTGAATGGTGTAAGCTGTGGCTTGGAGAAGTTGATGCCTGGTGGTGGCAGTGAGGAGCCAGTCGTCTAGATATGGAAACACCTGGAATCCTTGCCGTCTCAGGTGAGCCGTAACCGCTGCCATACATTTGGTGAACACTCTGGGGGCTGTAGTGAGACCAAAGGGCAGGGCTCTGAATTGGTAGTGACTGGCCCCCAGCCGAAAGCGGAGAAACCTTCTGGAGCTCCTGTGAATTTTGATGTGATAGTACGCATCCTGAAGGTCCACGGAGCACATCCAATTGTCCTTGCCCAGAAAGGGCAGAATGGACTGTAGCGTGACCATCCAGAATCTTGTTCTCTTTGCAAATTTGTTCAGTTTGCTGAAATCTAATATTGGTCTCCAGTCCCCTGTCTTTTTCAGTACTAAAAACAACCTTGAGTAGATTCCAGATCCTAGTTGGTCTGCTGGGACTGTCTGGATGGCTCTTTTTGCTAGCAGTTTTGATATTTCTGATACTGCTAGTTCCCTTAGACCGTGTGGAACGTCTAGAAGGGTTCCCTTTTGTTGAATTGGGGTTTGGATAAAGGGAATTTTGGAACCCTCGGATATGATCGACTGTACCCATTTGTCTTGAGTAAGGGAAAGCCAGGCTATTGGGTACAGCGACAATCTTCCCCCGACTGCCTCCGAAGGTGGACAATCGGGCAACATCTCAGGGATGCTGGAAGGGTTTGTCAGAGAGGCTCCCTGCTACCCTGGTTTTGCAGACCCCTCTGCCCCTAGGGGCGTCTGTTGTTGTTACCCCTCTGCCTCTGGGGTAAACTGACCTCTTGTGTCAGACATGACTCCTTGAGATTTGGAACCACATTTTCCACCCTACTGAACCTTAGGGTATGGTCTTGAAGGGTGGAGAAACAGACTCCCTCGGCAGAAAGAGTCTTGCCATCTTGCTCGCATCTGGTCAAGGTGTCTTTCACTTGAGGTCCAAACAAAGCCGAACCATCAAAGGGAATTTGTGAAGGACACCTTGAAAGGGTCCTGAAATTACACAGCCGCATCCAGGCGTGGCGCCTTAAGTCCACTCCTGTGCCTGCAGCCCTACTCGCTCCATCGGCTGCATATGAAATCAGACATGGAGGAGTTAACAATCGAGTTCAGGGTTCCAAGCTGTGAGTTTATTTTATCCTGGGACCCAGCAGCTGATGGATCCTGTAAGACTTCTCCCAACTCTTTGAGAATATCTCTCTGAAGGCGGGTGAAGTGACACAGGTAATTCAGCGACCGCATGGCAAAGGTCGCTGAAGAAAACATCCACTTACCATACCTATCCATGGTCCTAGAATCCTTATTAGGAGGATGGACAGGTACTGAAGGATCAGCTAGTTCCTTCTTGGTGGCTGCAGCCACCACCATGGCATCCGCCAGTACACCTTTTGTCAGGAATTGCTTGTCGACTGGTGCTGTAATGAATTTAGATGGCCTCCGAGGGGTGGGTTCCACCGAATCCGGGGCCGACCACGCCTTCCGAGCCACTACTTCCATAAGGGGTCGAAGGCGGAGACACCCAGGAGGTGGAGGGTCGAGAACCGAATGCCTCCAGGTACACCGACTCGTCCTCAGAAGGATTAAGGGAAGACCAGTTCCCCCTCTGCTTCAGGATTTCCAGGATGTCTGAGAAAGAAACATCCTCAGAGGGGACTTGGGGATCCCTCCGACTCATCCAAGTCGGTGTCAGATGTAATAGACTCAGGGGTGTCCACATGCTTCCTCTTACATGTCCTCTTATGCGGAGGCTCCGCTGACAGGTCAGGAGAAGCCTCGGAAGAGGAAGAAATTCCCAGTGGGGAAACCTGAGGCGTTGGATCTCTGGGTCCGGGAGCAAGAGAGTGAGAAGAGACATCAGCAGGCACTGTACTGGGAGGAGCTGATGGAACTGACCGTTGACTAAGCCCTGGGGCTAGTACGCTCCTCATTACCTCGAAGGCTCCCCTATCAGAAAGGCCAGAGGGCCCCCGCTCCGAAGAGGTAGGAACCCCAGGCCGCACCGACAGGGAAGGCTCCGAGGCCGATGTCGGGGCCGAGCTCACCAGCACCAACGCTCTGAGAGGGAGAACGGGGTCAGACAATGGTCTGATGCCACTCGCCCCCTCGGAGCCGACGAGAGAGATCAGGCACCCGGATCCCTCCAATGAAGGTATCACACAGGAGATCGGAGCAGAAGACGAAGGAGCCAAAGGGGGAGGTATCGGCTCCGACGCCGCAACGGTCACGGTTCCGAGGAGCTCCGGCTCCAAACTCTGAGGGAGAGTCAAAGGAGGAAAAATAGGTGTAGTCGAAATAGCCACCATCTGATGAGATGGGCTAGAGATCATCTGGGCCAATGCCTGAGACTTTAACAGCCTACTTACCACTCTCTCAAGGTCGTGATCTGAAAGTCTGGACGACCGAGAAGATCGGCTCCGATGGCTTTGCTCCGAGAGCAGGGGAGACCTCGGAGCCGAATGGATGGACTCCAATGAAGAAGATCTTGACCTCTTCTTAGATGTAGCCAACGGAGCCAAAGACAAGTCAGCTCCAGCCAGAGCCGACAGCGCAAGCATGGGCTCAGAGGTATCGGCACCGAGTGGTGATGAGACCAGAACTTGTGACTCAAAGGGATCGGCTTCTGCCGGAGCCGATCTAGGCACAGACAAGGAACCAGCAGCCGAAGGCTTAGTACTTGGAGCCGACGGTTTTGCAGGTTTCGAGGGCCTCCCCGATGCAGACTTCGTTGGGGAGCCCTCGGGCTTTAACAAGCCCCTAAGTATCAGTTTATTCCTGCGCTCCTGCAGAACTCTTGGACTGAATGCATGACATACTGAACAAGAGTCCTGCAGGTGCAGGGGTCCTAGGCAGTAAACACAAGAAGTGTGACCATCTGTCAAAGACATTTTCTGACAGCACGAGTCACACTTCTTAAAGCCTGAGACCTTAGCTTCTTTAGGTTCCTTCGACATAACAGTGTCGAGGGTTACACAAAAGTAACAGAAAACACACTCTCGAAAAATTATAAATTAACAATAAAATGTTAATAGGGATACTGACACACCCAAACACTCCACAGGATCCCTAAGAAAAAACAGGAAAGGGGCAGGCTTAAGGCCTATCCTAAAAGTGGAGGGGAGGGATATAAGGGATAAAAAGGAAAGGTATAAAAAAGTAATAAAGTTAAGGGTAGTTATTTAACTATTGAAAGAAATAACTAGGTAGAAAAATTTTACTCAAAAGGGGTGACTGAACACTCTATATCTAAGACTTACCAGGAGCCAGTAAAAAAACGCACCTCGCAAGCGAAAGCGGCAAACGAGATCTGGGGAGTTATTGCCTAGCATCATGGGATATAGGGTTGCCTTGAGCCGGTAAAATAAGCTCTCGAGCTTTAGTAAGTGGCCGAGTCGGAGCAGAGGATCGGCTCCGAACCCATCCAGCAAGAATGAAGGCGAGATTGACAACTTAACGTGTAGTTTCTAGTTGCTTGAGAGTTACTATTAAAAATAGATCTGACAAATACTGTACCCTATACTATACCACACTATAAACACTGTCTTGATTTGATTTTAATATTGAAATGCAGTAATTAAAAGCCTGTTTGGAATAATATTTTAAACTTATATTTCCGCTAGAAAGCATGGCACATGGAACGGTTTTCAGTGGCATGCTGAGTGGATTAGAAGTGAATGAATTGAATAGAGAGTGAATGCATGTATGAAAGAACTGTGTGTGTGTGTGTGTGTGTGTGTGTATACGCAAGATCAGAGAGATGTATGAAAGCTGAAGTGTGTGAGAAATCGGAGAGACAGTGTCTGAATGCATGTATGAAAGCAGAAGCAAAAGTGTGAGAGATATCGGAGAGAGGTATGAAAGCTGAAGAGAGTGTATGTGAGAGATCAGAGAGAGACAGTGAGTGAATGCATGTATGAAAGCTGAAGAGACTGTGTGTGTGAGAGATTGGACAGAGAATGTGCAATCTGATGCAAACTGAGTGAGTATGGCTCGAGTGTTGACATTTTAGCGATTTGACTTGTTTGGTTTGACTTCTTCTCAGGTTGAGAAGAGAGGGAATTTATTTGTATCTTCCTTTTTAAAATTCTAAAACTCTAAAAATGTAAGGTACGTTTCTGCAGGGGGAAAGAAAGTGCAACACAAAAAACAGAACTGTTCATACTGCACTGTTTTTTCTCCGATTTTTTTTCTGGTTGCTTGAGAGTTCTGGTTGCTTGAGTTCCGGTTAACTGAGAGTTTACTGTATTGAATTCCAGTATCCACAAAAGGGAACATTGCACTATCAGTCTTCTGAACTTCAGTTAATGGCATGTTCTATTTTCCAACAACAAATTATATACATATTTGAAATAAAGCAACCATATATCCTAAAGGTTAGGAAATAACAGAGGATAAAGACTATATAATACATTTAAAAATACATTCCATGTATTTTTCTCATCTTCCTCCTGTATCTTTGCTATTCCCTGGAGACATACATCCTAACTCTGGTCTCCTGGACAAATGTGTCATACTTGATCATAATAAAGACAACTGCTCTCATATGAAAGGCGTCAGAACTGCCCACATCAATGCAAGTAGTATGTGCAATAAAACTAAAATAATTAATGCCTGCATTCACCTCTAAGGATCAGATAGTCTATCTCTCTCTCTCTCTCTGAATGAGACATTGTGGAAATTGTCTAATGCTACTAAAGATATAACTCACATAGCTAAAATACTAGCAGGGCTCAGAAAAATCATAAAGGTGTGGTGGTGTAGCCATCCTTTCCAGGGGTATCTTGCCTGTTTCCTGTCTGATAAATGGAAACCACACCCTACTCAGAGAAGATCTAATTATAATTCTCAAAGTAAATAAGGTCAAAGCCAACTCTATGGCTTAGAAGGATAAAGCCCTGATTATGTCACAGGTGAATTAAGTTAGACTAATGGCTTGGATGTTAGTAGGAGCTGGTCAGTTAGGATGGGAATGAGTGACCAATGCTAGCCCCCTATCCTGGGGGTGAGAGGGGTCACCACAAGGTTGACAGTGGGACAACTAGGTGTTCACCCAGTGAAGTCATAAGTCTGTAAGCCAGTTGAGCTTGACACCTAGTAGCTAAGTAGAAACTAGCATGCAGAGATATGCTTCCCCTCAAGAAGTAGTGACTGCAAGCTCAGAGAAGTCTCTAAGAGGGGAAAGGGGGGGTGTTCCCATAGAGGCAAGAGTAGGTCACCCCTCTGGAAAAGTAAACTGGCCCACTCTCTAACACCTGACGCTCACCAAGGAATAAAGGACTGCTGGGGATTCCCAAGTAAGGAACAAATGGGTTTTATGGCTCTTGCCAAGCCTGGGAATACCCAGCTCCCATTCCATCAAAACAAATGAGCCAGAGGGCCAAAAATGGCTTTATAAAAAGGTTTTAAGGTACGCATGAGTAATATGGCAATTAAAGGTAGAACTTGGCATCCCAACAATAAAAATACTAGCATGAGGAAATACACCCTTAAAGACACCAATAGCTGCTGTCATTCACTGACATCCATCCCTCCCTAATCATTGTATGTGAGGTGGGGAGAACCAGATGGAGACAGACAACATGGATCCATTGCTATGGTAAGAACATAACTTTCGTATACAACATTGTCTGCTCAGTCAGACTTCAACCTGAGGGAGAGAGTCTCCAACTATGAAAAATCCTCGAGAGAAACTAAGGAAAGATAGTCCACAACACAGTGGAGCCAAAAGAAGCCATGGATCTTGATTGAACATCCAGCTTATAATGTGAAACAAAAGTGTTATGACCAAGCCAAGTAGCAGCTACACAAACTTCATCCATTGATACTCTAGATAAGAATATTGTACAAGTAGCCATAGCCCTGGTAGAATGACCCTTAGAGTTCTGTGGTAGGGTCTTACCTTTCAAAGAAGAAGCAAACAAAATACATTCTGATAGCCACTTGGATAAAGTCATTTTAGATACTGAACCCAACCTGGATTTTGAAAAGGAGATAACTGACAAGATTTTCTAAAAGCTTTAGTACAGTCCAAATAAAGTTTTAATTGCCTCTGTACATCCAAACAATGTAGAAGGCATTCATTTTCATAGGTTCATAGAAGGTTACTAGGCTAACAGCCCTGGAGCCCTTACAAGCCTAGCCATGTTTATCCAGAGTTACCCCAATTGTTGGTGGTTAGGTAAGTGAAGTTCGCAGAAGTAAGGGACTATGTAGTTAATTACTTCCTCTGTCTAGGAAGGACATGGGCACTACACCAGGAGTGAATCTGTGGTCACTCATCCAATGATCTAGGTTGCATTTGAAGAAGGCCAGGGAGGGGCTCCATTTCACGTGAATTGGAAGCTTGTTCCAGAGAAGTGGCAGTCTCTGTGAGCTATATCTATTTCACCAGCATGACTTGTTCATGTCAGAAGCTAGGTAAAAGATCCATGGAGTGAGTGACCCTCATGCAGTTTGATTTACGAATGTAAGGGCTGGGTCAGGGATTGTCCTGTAAATGAGGCACAGGTCACCCCTTAACAACGTGTAGGAGAAAAAATACAGTGACAGGGCTTTCAGTTATTCTGTGCAGGACTTGTTTGTGTAACCTGTAATTTCTTGGTGAGAAACCTCTGCGGTCTCTCTAACTGTTTCAGGTGTCTGGTGAGGTACATACAAAAGGGAGCACTGTACTCAATTACTGGTCTGATGAGGGCAGAGTATAATGGAATTTTAACATCTTTAGACCTAGATATGATGCCTTTACTTATAAGATGTACCACATAGAAGCATTTTCTTACTACTGTGGATACATGATGGTCAAAGTTCAGGGTGCTATCAACCTGAGTATCCAGATCGCGTACCACTGAGTCTATACCTGGGGGAGTGTTGTCTATAATGTAATTAGCAGGGATGGCAGCTTTCCTAAAGGGAATAATAATGCTTTTTTTTTTTGCATTTAGCTTTAATCTGTGGCTTTGGCACTAATCATTTTGTCTGTGTGAAACCTGTCAGCAGTTTATTAACAACACTAAGGAAATCAATAACTGCTCCCAATTTGCAATTGTCATTGAACTTGGTCAGCTACAGGCCATCCAAGTTTGCCTGGACTTCTGAGAAATAAATTCTGAACAGTAAAGGGCCCAAAACAGAACCCCGTGGTACAGCCCTGATGACTGGTCTTTTGCTAGAGGTGAAGTCACCCACTTTTACAGTATGTGTCCTGTCAGTGAGCCAGTTGTCTTCCCATCTGGTAATGTAGGGATTTAATTCTCAACTATGAGAGTTTCTCTTTAATACCTGAATGGGGAATTGCATCAAATTCTTTCGTCAGGTCAAGACAGGTGGTATGCAGTCTTTTTCCCTCATCCAGAGCCTTGGTGACTTTCTCAAAGAAGTCAACCGTGTTTAACAGACATGATCTAGCATTTAATGAATCTGAACTGGGTTGGTTCCAGAGTTTGGAAATTACCTGTGCCCTTGTTAATAATGTCCATACTGATTCATTCCATGGCCTTGCAGATGAGGCTAGTAAAGTTTATAGGCCTATAATTCCCGGGATCGGTTGATGGTCCCTCTTTGTGCAGGATTACTGTTGTTGTCCTCCATTTCACCAAAACATAGCCAGTTTGCAGGCTGTGGTTAAATAGGGATCCAATTGGGTCTGCTAGGGTTATGCTTTAAGTTGTTTAAAAGGCATCCTGGGATGTTATCTAACACACTGATGCCATGTTTTTGGCCTTGGAAAGAATCAAGATGACCCATTCTCTTTAGATAATGGGCTGAGGAATGCTAGCAGGTATACTTGGAGGATGACTGGAGAGGACAAGGGGGTGAAATTTGCTCCAAATCTGTCAGCTAGCAGGTTGGCCATTTACCTCCTGTTGAGTATGGGTAGTTCCATCCACAACCAGTTTAGCGCATAGCTGGGTATTCCCTTTTAGATTTTGGATATAGTTAAAGAATGTCTTGTGATTATCCTTAGCTAGAGAGACTACTTTTGCTTCATAATTAGCTTTGGAGGACTTGACAAGGTCTCTAATTTGTTTGTTTAAGCTAGAGAGGGATTTCTTCCTGTGCTGAGCCAGTTCCCTCTAGTTCTTAAATATTAGTTTTTCAGTTGCTGTACAGCCTGTTTATACTAGGGGTGCACCAGGGTGACTTTCGGCAAGACCTGGTTTTAATCCTGTCAGGTATAGCCAATTCTATACAACTGCTTAATGATTATACAGGGAACTGGTGTACACCTCTGTATAGGAGTCACTGTAATCTGTGTTCAAGGGGGGCTTTGAAACTTCTTATACCATCACTTTAAGAGATAATTTTTCTTTGAAAAATGTAAATGTTTTTGAGCTTGATGAGGTATCTGGTCTAATAATTACATCGAACAAGATTGATTTATGGTCCAATCTTACCAGGGAGGACAACACACGGGGGGGGGGGGGTTACAATGCTCTCCCATGTTAGTGAATACTATGTCCAGGTCATTTGAGCCTGTTGTGTGTGTGCTGACTAGCTGTTCCAGAGCATTTGCATTGACAAAGTCCAAGAACCCCTGAGCCAGCATGTTTGTGGTTGTGTACATTTCCCACATGATGTTAGGATAATAAAAATCATCCATGAGTAAGGTGTGGGACTGTGTGGCAAGTGACTCCAGTAAGTCCAGGTATGCAGTACACTTTTCCTGTTTCATGGTGGGGGGCCTATAGCTAGTTATGATGTGATATAGGGCTTTGCCTACAGCTAATTGGACATGGAGTAGCTCAAGACAGTCATAAGGTTTGGCCAGTCTCGAGATGTACTTAGCCTTAATGAAGATGGATATACCCCCTCCTTTTGGTCTTTCATGTTCAGTTTGTGGTCTGAACACATGGAAGGCATTGTAGCCCTGCATAGCTGGTGTGCTTCCTGCACCTTTGAACCATGCCTCGGTGACTGCACAGATGTCAGCATCTTCCAAAGTGAGGAGTGCTTCCAGGAAGCACAGTTCCTTGTTTAGACTCCTAGCCTAGCATTAAGCAGCAGTACTTGTGAGTTTATCTAGAGAAGATTTTGTTATGTTGGGAGGTTGGTTATTTTGACAATGCCTAGAAAAAGGCACACTAGGGGAGGTGAATGTCTTTGCCAGTATCTCAGAGCTTACTGAAGACAGGTGCAGACCATCTCTGGCAAAGCGGCTGGCCTGTCGACCATGTCTTCCCAGGCTGACAGATATTGGATACCCTTGGAATGACACCAGAAGCTAAGCCAATTATTAAAGTCAATTATTTTTTGTTTGTATTGTGTTATCATCCTTGGAGAAGGCAGAATTCTGCTTAAGGTTAGGCTTATACCTGCTTGTGACACAATCTGAGAGCTCAGTCATGTCTCCCTTCATACAGTCCAGTGAGGTACGTCTTGAGTCATTCACCCCCACATGGACTATGATGGAGTCATGCCGTTACTTGTGGTTGAGTGACTTGACAGATCCTGGCACCTGACAGGCAGCTAACCGTAACCCAATGCTTAGCCAGCCTGGAGAAAAGAACATCCATATGTCTCACAATGGAGTCACCTATGACCAATACATTAGGTTTTGTGGTGTAACGCCTTATGGGCTTATTTGTTGAGACACTGGTGCGGATGGGGGTGGATGTGTGTGTGTGTTATTATGCATTGTGGTTGTTTTTTGCATTATGTGCTTAAGCAGTTTACATTTGGGAGGCTGCTGATCTTTTGGCAAGTTACTAGTGAGTATCTCCACATATGTGGGTTTTTATGTTGGGTCATTTAGTGTGGAAAGTGTGTGTGCTGACAAACTGACATTCAATTTGTCCTTATGTGAGAGTCTTGCCTCCAATTTCATAGTGTAACTACATCTCTCAAATAAAGTACTTGTTTGTTTCAGGAGTAAGTGGTTGTCAGTATACATGAGATAATTGATACATTGCCTCAGGATGCTCATATCTATCACTCTGGCCAGAAAGATGATGGGAAACTGCCCATCCATGATAGTAGGTTCTTATTGTATGTTTTATTAGGGAAGGGAATGGGTTAATTTGAAAGTACTGTGCTGGTAGCATCGAGACTACAAGATGGGCATATACGTTGTGCAAGCTAAGGTTGATCAATATGGCGACGCTGTTCATTGTGCAACTAAGTTGCTCCTAGAGCAGTACAGAATCTTGGAAGGGGTTCACTGACAGCTGTTTAATGAAAGCCGAGCTTCTAGGAATTTGCATCTATACAGGACACTGCTAACTGCCACTGAGTGAAGAGCAGCACCTTGTAAATGCGAGTGTTAAATACGAGCAGAGAGTATCAAATTTTAAGCTAATTACCAATTTGGAAAGCACATAATAAACATTTCACCAGCAATCCCCAACTTGGACAGATTAGATCAGCACACATTTTCCACAAGGGTGCAGAAAAATAATTTTTCTAATGCAGAATAGCTGGTTTGCAGCCCAAGTGTAACAAGATCACACAAACTACCTACAACAGCCCAACAACTAACAGATACAATGTAATACAGTGCAATTAACTACTTAAAGCAGCAATAGACAGAACAGCTTTTTTTGCTAGAAACTGCAAGAATAGCAGCAAATAGTTTAAGAAACTGCTGAAGTACAGTCACAGTATATAAGAGAAGTGCAAAAAATTATTTTTGTCTTTTCAGTAGCAGATTGCTCCAGGTGAAAGCAGATTCTCAGCAATCAGTAGCAAAGTCACCAAATGACAAGCAGCTCTGAGTATCTATGCCAAAACCTGCAGAAACACAAGGCTTAAATACAAGTAAAGATAAAACAGTTTTAACCTAACTGCCAATTAGGAAAGCACACTGTGAAGATATGTGAAGGTTGCCAGCATAGCTAGAATTTGTAGATAATTCTGTCATTTGCAAATATTAATATAAGCCACAGGCTTGTTCTCTTAAATGGAAGAAAATGCTGTTAGATGTGGAACTGCAAAAATGTAACAACAGTGCACTCTGCTGTAGGAAAGCTGATAAGTCAAGCATTGTGTAATTGTTTGATGTCAAAACTCGGAGCCGAGATGTCTGGATGAAGGAATTCTGGCTAATTGCTAGAATTTGCATCTATAATGTCTTTTATTGCTCTAGCTTCCTGACCAGCTGCAAGATCAAAAGGGCTGTTACACTCTGAGCTTCTATTAGCCTGAGAAACAGAAAATAATGATGTATTCTGAAATGATTTTGCATTTGTCTCGAGAACATCCAACTCACCAGCAATGCCTACGCTCTATATGCAAGTTTATTTTAGAAATGTGTTTTCTCTTTGAAATAGCTAGGAAATAGGAAGATCAGATTAGTTGCTTTTCTGTACTGATGTCAGAACTATTCTACTGTGTTACTTTAAACATTTTCCTATGATCTCTGAACTCTTGACTAGCACTGTGTAGTAAAAAGTATTGTCTTGTGTTTCTATTATTTATTGTTAAATATTTTTAAACCTTTCAACTGTGGCTGTTTTGTGCAGAGATAATTTAAGCTCTAGAGTACATTGCATGTATATAGTGATACTGTCCAAGTCACTCCAAATAAGCCTTGACTGTTCAGTTGCAATTACCATTTGGATAATAATACTGCACAGTAGAACTGGACACCCTTTGATAAGGGCCTTTTTAGTAGCTGCTAAATATTAGTGGGTGATGGCAGTGATTTCTACCGTATGGTCTGGGTAAAAGGGGCACAGCTGGAGAACCTGTGCCAGCCTTCTCCAGGAGTGTCTATGTGGCTGTATATAACTCTTATCTCAAAGTGTGTGTGTGTCAGCTACTTGGGCAGGGACATGAAGCACTGGTTGGACAGAGAGGGTGCTGGAGGTTTTAGCTTGCCCACTAGGCTGAGATCTGGACCCTCTAGCTGTGCCAGTGGGGAGTCTTATTGGGGATCTGGAGAGAAATGGAGAAACCAGCCCCAGACTGACTGTGATCTCAGTGTGCTCTTAAGAAAAATTGTACTTTACTGTGTGTGTATTTGTTATCCTTCCCAATATAGACACCCCTCACTGGTGTTAGTGGAGAAGATTGAGGCTCCTTGATTGCTGGGCCAGTGCACGGGTGTCACATATTAATTGGTGGCAGTGGTGGGATATCCACACCACATATTAATTGGTTGGCAAATACTAATTGGCTTGTAGTGATGTGGGTAGTGTGCATTACTGTAGCTTGTGTACAGTGATCACTGAAGGTGTTTTTGTCAGCCATGCAGTGAATACTCAGACTTTAGATCACAGTTGCTTTATTTCTTTTGTTAGCTTAGTTAGTCAGGGAGAGCAGGCAAGCATGTCAGCAGAGGAGTATGGAAAGCTGACATGGAGCCAGTTGGCTGAGATGTGCCAGGCTGAAGGACTGATGCAGGGAAACCTGACTAAGGCAGGCATGATTGCAGCTTTGGTCACAGCTGCATCAGAAAACAGCAACTAGGAGGATGATCAGATGGGCCGTGGAGATGTACAACACTCAGGGAATGGACAGTTCAACCTTTGTGCAGAGGACTTAAAAATCCATCTAGAGCTAAAGAGCCTTCAGTTGGAGGCCAAGCGTTTGGAAATGGAAGCTGTGGAAATGCAGCGGCAGAGGCAGCACAAAAAGGAGATGCTGACTGTTCACCAGAGTCATGGAGGTAATGGGGAAGGGTATAACTGGACCCCAGAAGCTCAAAAGATCAGTAAATTTCTTCCGCAGTTTAAAGAGGGGGATAATTTTGATAGTTTCATTCATATGTTTGAGAGGGTATGTAAACAGTATGATGTTGACCAAAGGCTCTGGGTACGGTTCCTCACCCCCTTAATCCATAGTAAAGCTGTAACTGTATTGTTTAAACTTGCTGATTACAAATGTTTTGATTATACTGTGGTTAAGAATTGTTTGTTAGATTTTTTTAAACTAACACCTGAAACTTAAACTAAAATGTTTTCTGATCATAGACGCAAGGAAGATGAAAGTGTGTGTGAATATGTTGCTGAACTGAGCACTTATTTTCATAGGTGAGTGAGTGGATGTCAGGTCACCACTTTTGAAGGGCTGGCAGATCTTTTGGTCAGGGGAATAAGCTCTTAGCACTTTTCTTGAGGACATGAGGATCTGGTTAGCTGACAGACAATGTGCTACTTCAGAGGAGTTGGGGAAGAAGGGAGATCTATACCTAGCAAGCAAGGCATCCCTGCACACGAAAGGGACCCCAAGTACTGCTCGTGGATCTAAAGGAACCCATGGTTGGCCCAGACTGCCCCAACAGAATCTGCCAGTAGCAGGAGAAGCCACTAGTTCAGATACACATCCAGGACCTAGGGCTAAATGTTTTGAATGCAACCTGTGGGGCCATGTGGCATACAGATGTCCACGGAGGCAAGGTGGGGAACAAAAGGTGAGAGAGCCAGTAAGTGGGGAAGACAAAATGCCAATAGCAGGTTGTCTTGAGATGACAGGGGTACCAAACTACCATCCTGCAGATGTCCTGATAGGGAAGGATTTTGACGAGGCAGTACTATGTGTTAATGCAGTTACATGCAGTCAGGCTTCGAGACAAGCATGTGGGTCTGGTAGCCTGGAGGAGACCCAGACAGACAGCATACTTGCAGCCAGGACTGGTGAGGTGGTTACTTCAGTGAGGAAGCTACGCTGTAGCAGTGAGGCTGAGGGAGAGCCACAGCTGCTTGTGGGTACTGATGTTCCCTTGGACAGAGTGACTGCAAAGGTAGAGGTGAGTAGTAGTACCCAGGCTGACAATGAGGTACCACTGTCAGAGGATGCCAGACTTCCTGTTGAAGGGGAGCTGGGGAGGGTTACAAACAAAGAGTTGAGACAGGCGCAGCTCTCAGACCCTACATTGCAAGGCCTGAGGCAAGTAGCTAGTGAGGGACCTGATTCTCAAGTGAAGGGAGAACTTGTATACTGGGACAAAGGGTTACTGTACAGACAGTAGTCCCCTGAGGGAGGGCTAGAAGGTGACAGAATACAACAGTTGGTAGTGCCTACAGTCTACCATCTGGTGCTTCTAGCCATAGCCCATGATATTCCTTTTGCAGGTCATTTGCGCTTAAAACATACAAAGAGATGTATTATGCATAACATCTATTGGCCTGGAATTTGCAGAGATGTAACAGGATATGGCAGGACCTGTGACCACTGCCAAAAGGTAGGCAAGGCAGAATACAAGGTGAGAGCTCCTTTGATGCCTTTGTCTGTGATTCAGAAGCCATTTCAGAGGGTAGCTATGGATATTGTGGGGCCTCTAAGTACCCCAAGTTCCACAGGGAAAAAGTATGTACTAGTGGTAGCAGATTATGCTACAAGATAACCTGAGGCAGTGGCATTGTCCTCCATTGAGGCAGAAAAGGTGGCAAATGATATGTTAGAAATTTTCAGTAGGGTAGGTTTCCCAAAAGAAATACTGACTGACAGAGGTGCCAATTTTATGTCAGACCTGCTTGCTTGTCTGTGAAAGTACTGTGGGGTGAAGCACGTGAAGACCACCCCCGACCATCTCCAGACTAATGGTCTTGTTGAGAGGTTAAACTCTATACTCAAGTCCATGCTACGGGCATTTGCAGACCAGTTTAAGAGGGAGTGGGACACATATTTGCCCCATCTGTTTGCTTACAGAGAGCTTCCCCAGGAATGCACAGGTTTTTCACCCTTTGAGTGGTTGTACTGGCACAGGGTGAGGGACCTCTAGATTTAATTCAAGATGAGTGGGAAGGTGAGTGTGAATCTCACAAGGAGTCTGTTGTGGCATATGTCCTAAACCTCAGGACAAGGCTCAGGGAACTCATGAGCTTGGTACAGGAGAATCTGGCAGAAGCCCAACAACAGAAAAAGGTATGGTATGACAGGAATGCTGGAGCTAGAGATTATGCTGTAGGGCAGCAGGTAATGGTTTCCATTCCTGTCAGACACAATAAGCTGCAATTAGTTTGGGAGGGATGCTACAAGGTGGTAAGAAAGTTAAGGGATGTTAACTACATGGTAGAACTGCTAGGCAGGAGGCAGGAGCACAAATTGTACCATGTTAACATGATGAAACCATACAGATAGGGAGGACCTTGTGCTGAGTATTTGCAGTGGGTTGCAGGAGGAGTCTGAGGGAGATCTGGTGACTGATCTCCCCAGTGAGGCTCAGACTGACACCTCAGTGGAAGGGGTAGCAATGTCCCAGCAGCAATCTCCTTCCCAGGTTTGAGAAATCTGAGCAGTGTTACAGGAGTTGGGGAACATATTCACTGGGAAACCAGGGTGCACCCACCTTCTGCAGCACCAGGTGGATACAGGACCCCAAAAGCCTATTAGGCAGATCTCTTATAGGGTGCCTGAGAGAGTCAAACAAACTCTGAGGGAGGAGATACAGGCGATGTTGGAACTAGAGGTAAGTCAAGAGTCCAACAGTCCCTGGACCTCCCCAGTGGTGCCGGTGCCACAGAAGGATGGCATCACCAGGTTTTGTGTGGACTATAGGAAATTAAATAGTCACACAGAATCAGATGCTTACCCCATGACTAGGACAGATGAGGCCCTAGAGCAGATGGGTGGGGCTAAGTATCTTACAACCATCGATCTTACCAAGGGTTACTGACAGGTGCCCTTGACTCCCAGTGCTAGAGACAAATCAGCCTTTGAGACTCATTTTGGCTTGTATGAACTCACAAAGATGCCCTTTGGAATGAAAAATGCCCCAGCAACTTTCCAGAGGCTGGCAGATCATATCCTAGCAGAAGCAGGAGGGTTTGCCCTTGCTTACCTACATGATATTGTCATCTACAGATATTCCTGGGAAGAGCACCTTCAACATGTCAGGGAGGTGCTGGGCAGACTACAGAGGGCAGGGTTGACCATTAAGCCCAGCAAATGTCAGGTGGGTATGGTAGAGGTCTCCTACCTGGGACACAGAGTGGGGAGTGGTAAGATCAGGCCAGAACCTGCCAAAGTAGAAGCCATTTGGGTATGGCCTGCACCTGTTACCAAAAAGCAGGTGAGGGCATTTTTAGGGGTAGCAGAGTACTACAGAAAGTTCATCCCCAGTTATAGTACCATAGCTGTTCCCCTCACAGACCTGACAAGGAAAAACAGGCCAGATAAGGTAGTCTGGACCCCAGCATGTGAGTAGGCATTCCAGAAGTGTAAAGAAGCTTTGGGAGGATCCCCTGTGTTAGCCAGTCTAAATTACAGCAATGAATTTGTTGTGCAGGTGGATGCTTCAAACCATGGGGTGGGGGCTGTACTTAGCCAGATTTCTTCAGAGGGAGAAGAGCACCCAGTGGTTTATCTCAGTCATAGGCTCCAACCCAGGGAGGAATGCTATGCAGCTGTAGAAAAGGAATGTCTAGCCATAGTATGGGCACTGCAGAAATGCCAGCCTTGTCTGTATGGAAGAAAATTCACTGTAGTGACAGATTGCAATCCCCTAACATGGTTAAACAGAGCCAGGCAGCAAAATGTCAAGTTGCTAAGATGGAGCCTAGGGTTGCAAGCATATCACATATCAGTGCAGCACCGCAGTGGAATTAGCAATGCCAACGCAGGTGGGTTCTCAATACAGGGAATGGGGTAAGGTATACTCAAATAGACCTAACTGTCTCGAGCACCGTTTCTTAAGGGTCACTTGAAAAACTAGCTTGAGTTCTCCAGGGGGGAGATATGTGAAGGCTGCCAGCCTAGCTAGATAGAATTTGTAGATAATTCTGTCATTTGTAAATATTAATATAAGCCACAGGCTTGCTCTCTTAAATGGAAGAAAATGCTGTTAGATGTGGAACTGCAAAAATGTAACAACAGTGCACTCTGCTGTAGGAAAGCTGATAAGTCAAGCATTGTGTAATTGTTTGATGTCAAAACTCGGAGCCGAGATGTCTGGATGAAGGAATTCTGGCTAATGTTTTGAGACCAGAGTTAATTGCTAGAATTTGCATGTATAATGTATTTTAATGTATTTTATTGCTCTGGCTTCCTGACCAGCTGCAAGATCAAAAGGAATGTTACACTCTGAGCTTCTGTTTGCCTGGGAAACCGAAAATAATGATGTAATCTGAAGTGAGTCAGTGGTAAAGTAGTATCAGTTTAAGAAAAGAAAAAATAAAGTGGCGAAACACGGACCAATCCAAAAAGAAAAGATGTAATGTTAGCGCTTTCATGCACCACACCTTAGTGCACTTCTTCAGACAAAACAGCATTAAAAAAAACCTCAAATAAATAGGTTACACAATTAAGGAACCGTAATTTATAATTAACCACAATTAATACAATTAAAGAACTTAACCTAGCTTTTAAAGCAACCTACTAATCAGAAAATTCTAACTATACATAACCAACAAACATCATAAATAACATTGTTCCATCTTACTTAAAATTTGTTGAATTGAATTCAATTTAATCCCATAAAAAATATTAATAAATATATTACCAACCACATGCATAATGTTACAATTAATAAGAAAATACTAAAAAAAATTTTATACATTTAACGCTCTAAAGCTTTTAGTTTGAGTAAACATTTGATTGAACAAACATCATTAATGCTTGGATAGGCATAGGCATTAGTTTTTAGTTGCCATAATAATTCTTGTTCTTCCAGTTTTAAGTGCCAAGGTCCCCCTCTGGGATTTTTAAGAACTTGCTGAACTACTACAAACTTAAAACTGTGTGTATTATATTCTAATATGTGCCTTGCCAAGGCGTTAGTTTTAACACCTCTGGATATAGCATAAATATGTTCGTAGATCCGCTGCTTCAGTTGACGTTCCGTCTTGCCAAGACAGAACACAGGGCAAGATTGACATGAAGCTAAATACACTACACCTTGATTCTCACAGTTGAATTTTTTGGGGATCCCATACTTAGTATTTTTAATATAAAAGAAAGGACCAGTTTGGATATATTTACAATAATTGCATCTACCACATTTATACATGCCTTTCTGTTTATTATGTTGTTGATGTGGCAGTTCAAATAATGTCTTCAAATTGGGACCTTTCTTAAATACCATTATTGACTTTGTACCTAAAACCTTAATGAGTGCTTGTTGTTGCAAAATAATGACCCAATTATAATGCAAAATGTCCATGAACTGTTCTGACACATCAATGAACTGGGTTGAAAAACTAGTAACATATTTTTCACCATCTGTGTTAACCAAGGATATTGTTTCCATATTATGCAAATGGGCACCTTCGTTACTATTTTCTTCAGATGGATACCCTTTAATTAAAAGTGGGCCCAAACTATTATTTAACCTCTTATTATTTATTTCCTTACGTAGCTCTTTGATCAACCTCAATGGGTAACCACGGTTAAGGAACATTTCTTGCAAAAAAGTTACACTCTTGTTGAAAATCGTTATCAGTAGAACACATTCTGGATGCCCTTACTAACTGTCCCTTTACAATCCCCCTCTTCTGAAAACCTGGGTGGTTACTTAAAAAATGTAGGAAAGAATTGCTATAAAAAGGTTTCCTATATATTACAGTTCTAAATCTATTATGAATTGTGTCCTTGTGCAACTGAATATCAAGGAAATTAATATATGATTCATGGTACTGAAAGGTAAATTCCAAAAATGACGTGGAAGAAGCCATAACTTCAACTAATAATTCAGCATCTTTTTTGGAACCTTTCAGTATAATAAGAATGTCATCTTGGTAACGTGTATACCAGACGACTGTGTTAACAACCAAAGGGTTAGAAAGTATATAAGTATGCTCCCAATAAGCCATTACTGCATTTGCAAAGCTCCCTCCACAAGGGGAGCCCATGGCAATACCTGTTTTTTGTAAAAAAAATTCACATTGAAACATAAAAAAATTGTTTTTCAGGACAACGTCTAATAGAGAGATCACTAAATCAATAGCTTCTCCTGTAAAGTGTTTAATATGCAAAAACTCTCTCACCCATTCAAGGCCCACCTGCTGTGGGATAACTGTGTACAGATCTTTGATGTCCACAGTTTTTTTAAAGCTGTTTTGTCTGAAGAAGTGCACTAAGGTGTGGTGCATGAAAGTGCTAACATTAAATCTTTTCTTTTTGGATTGGTCCGTGTTTCGCCACTTTATTTTTTCTTTTTTTAGTTTAAGTGTTTTGTTATCAATTTAAGGACAGAGAGACTCAGAGCATTTAGCATTTGTCTTGAGAAGATTCAACTCACCAGCACTGCCTATGCTCTATATGTAAGTTTATTTTAGAGCCGTGTTTTCTCTTAGAAATAGGTAGGAAATAGGATTCTACTGTATTATTTTTAAGCATTTCCCTGTGATCTCTGAACTCTTGACTAGCACTGTGTAGTAAGAAGTATTGTCTTGTGTTTCTATTATTTATTATTAAATATTTTTAAACCTTTCAACAGTGGCTGTTTGGGTAGAGATAATTTAAGCTGTAGATGTATATATGTATATAGTGATACTGTCCAAGTCACTCCAAATAAGCCTTGACTGTTCACTTGCACTTACCATTTGGATAATAATACTGCACAATAGAATTGGACACCCATTGATAAGGGCCTTTTTAGTAGCTGATAAATATTAGTGGGTGGTGGCAGTGATTTCTACTGTATGGTCTGGGTAAAAGGGGCACAGCTGGAGAACCTGTGGCTGTATATAACTCATAGCAAAAGAGATGGTGAACCCAAGTAGTGACAAATACTTTATTAATCAAAGTAACATATTGAAAATATGTCACTAAACCAGACCGGTTTCGGCCTTACAGCCTTCATCAATGGTATACAGAAATTAATTTGTAAAAAAGAAGAGGAACTGGTTCTGGTTATATTTATACTCCTCCCTATTAGAACAGGAATTGTTGGTATAGCCCAACCTAGTGTTTGGGATGTATAAATGCCCAAAAAAAACTTATTTTAAATAAATAATCAAAAACAGTTCATATACAATTATGAAACCAACAGTTATACATTAAATGATTCAATAATACTATAAGCAAATATATAAAAGATATAATTCCATAATGCTATAAGCAGATATATGAAACATTTTTTAGAATGAATTATGTAAATTACATCTTATAATATTATAATAACCTGATTATGTAAATACAAAAATTCATCAAAGCCAAACAAGAGCTAATAGAAGTATATTCACTTAATGTAGTAATTATAGAAAGGTATAACATCTCAGTGCTGAAGTGTAAATTGGTCATCCTAGTTACTAGTATTATATAGTTCCTAGAACATATATTAACAAAACCACATAAGTGCCACCATTCAGAAAAAAACAAAGATATAACAATATACAGCATGTATTAATGTGAATAGATAGACATAGCCTCTGTTATAAATGGTCATTCAGACCAGGCGGAAAAAGTGCCCCAAGCTTTGTAATCCAGTATTGTTCTTTTTTATTCAAAATAGAGTGCCAACCCTGTTGATGGCTATGATCCCCTACAATTTTGTCAATAACCATGAACCTAAATTGTGCATTGGAATGTTTGATGGTGTGTCTATACAAGGCATTAGTTTCCTTCTTATTTCGGATGTCACTCTTATGTTCTGTCATACGTATTCGGAGGGATCTAGATGTTTGGCCCACATAAAATGATTGACACTGACATGTGGCCAAACATATGACCCATGTGGTACTGCAGTTAGCAAAAACCCTGGTCTGATACACCCGTTCAGTATTAGCACTTGAAAATTCCTTCAATGTGTAGACCTGGGAACTTGAACAATAATGACCACAAGGAAAGGTACCTATGAGTCTATCTCCTGTTAAGGTGGTTTGTTGATAGATAGCTCCTCCTCCTTCCTTGTGTTTGTAGTGGGAAAACATCCCCCCCAAAGTTTTACCCCTTCTGAAAGACATATGGCATGTTGTGCCTAATAGTGTTCTTAATTCATCATGTGCCATCAATATATTCCAATTTGAGTTCAAAATATCCCTGACTAGCTGATGGTTCCTGCCATATGTGGTGACAAACCTTATTGTTGAGTCCTGATCCTTATTATCCAACTTTTTATATTGCAATAAAGTTTGTCTATCCAGTGAGTTACTCCATTCATTTGCCAAAGAGATATCCCTCATTTTGTATCCTCTGTGTTTAAATCTACAACATAAGTCATTCCTAGCTATTTCAAAATCCCCCCTGATGAACATATGCGTTTCATACGCATGAATTGTGATTTTGGAATATTGTGGATGGTGTAGTAAGGGTGCATGCTAGATGCATGTAACAAGGTGCTATATTGAGGGTATTTACGAAAAACTTTAGTACTTAAGGTGTGATCCTCATTGCGGTATATAGTAACATCCAAGAAGTTAATAGTGTTATAATCATATGTTACCGTAAACTCGATACCCCATACATTATCATTCAAATACTGAATGAATTCTTGTAAATATGTAATAACTGCCTTCCACACCATCCAACAATCATCTAGGTATCATCTCCAGATGTCCATTTCAACAATATAAATATTGTGTGATAAGTCACAGATTAAACACTCCTCAAAATAGGCCATAAAATGGTCAGCATATATAGGAGCAAAGGAAGCCCCCATTGCCGTACCTTGAAGCTGTAAAAAACACTCGCCATGGAAATAAAAGACATTTTTAGTTAGTACATGTTCCGTCATGCAGATAAGCAGTGTACTGAAACCCGGTGGGTACATTTCACATTTTTCCAACCAGTATTGTAGTGATTGCAGACCAGCCCAATGTGGGATGCTGGTGTATAAAGATTTTACATCAAGTGTGCACATCAACCAGTCCTGTTCCAGTTGGGTATCTGCTATTATCTGAAGAAAGTGTGTCGTGTCTTTCAATCTGGCCCTGACCAATGACAATAGTGGCTTAAGATAAAATGTAAGAAAAGCTGAAAGTGGTTCTGTTAATGATCCGATACCAGACACTACAGGCCTACCCGGGGGTTTAGTAATAGACTTATGTATTTTGGGCAAAAGATATAAGATCTGTTTTTGTGGATCTTTGACAGTAAGATGTTTGACAGCGTTAATTGTTATGATGCCTTGATCCTCAGCTGTCTGTAAGAAGGAATCAATTTCCTTCTTGTATAACAATGTGGGATCTATAAACATTTGCATGTAACACCTACGGTCTGCCAATTGTCTTTTGCCCTCATATAGATAATCCCCTGTATTCATAACCACAACAGCACCACCCTTATCTGCAGGCAGAATGGCTATATCACGATTTTGCTTAAGTTCTTCTATAGCAGTTTTTTCCATGGCAGAAATGTTTTGGCCTAAAATGTTCGATTCATGATGATGAAAATGTAAATCTTTAATGACTGTCTGTTGAAATATGGAGACGTATTTGTTCATGGGTGGTTGAAAATCAGATTTCAAAAATCTAAACTCAGATGATCTATGAGAGGTGTCACCTGAAAAGAACAATTTAAGATTAAGATTGCGACAAAATGACAATACATCATTTACTATACTATATTCATCACTAAAGAAACCCGGAATAAAACCAAGGCCTTTATTCAACAATATAGTTTGTGCATCTGTTAATGGTACATCAGATAAGTTTAAAACATTATCAAAGTCAACCTGAGCTACATCAACAATGTTCGTATCAAATTCTCCATAGAATTGGTTACTGCGTTTGTGTTTGCGACCCCCTCGTCGCCTTGGTGTGTGTCTAAAGGGGTATTAGTATTGGATTTCTTACTCTTTGGTGATTCCCGATGGCCACCATCATTATCCGTGGATGATGATTCATCACCGGAAGTACTGGCAAGGGATGCATCAGTGGATTTTAAAATGGATCTAGGTCTCTTTCTGGATTTTGAACCAAGTGTTTTGTGAATAGTATCATTAAACCTGACCGTTTTAGATGTATCAAAAGGACGACCCCTCTGATAGTCAGTGCAGTCTCTGTTGAATTTACGAATTTTGCGATCCTTGGTCAGTTGATCAAAAGATGCCAAATCCTTAGATAATTTTTTAACCAAGGAAGAAAATATGGGCTGAGATTCAAAACGTTTACACTCTTCACAAGAGCTTTTAACCTCTGTTAGACATATATCCACCATTTTTTCATAGTATGCTGCCAAAATTTTTACAAACATCATAGAAGATTGATGAAGAGCCTGGTTCCATTCCTTCGTCAGCCTGTCCTCCGACCTGCTCACTAAGGGCTGCAACCTGACCCTCAAACCTCTAGGAGTAATATCCTTCTGTATATACGCTTTGAATAATCGCAAATGCCATATATTGGCACGAAGATTCCTTAAATCTTTGTTAAATTTGTTAAAGGCTGAGTCACAACCCTCAAAAGGACCATTATTAGAGCCATTTTGGTTATTGCTTGACATAACATTAACACCAAATACACCTAAGTCATGCCTATCAGCACATAACCCATTCAAAATCTGCTCTAAATCCATAATCTGTCAATAAACAGACCAGCGGACTATGATGAACTTACTGAATTTGAGATATATAGATGAAAAATATGTAAAAAAAGATAATTCAACAGAGATCACACTGAAAATGGGAAGCCGTAATGCTAAAAAGAAAATGAAAAATCAGCCATATAATATTAGTCACAATAATTCCCAATAATATTATAATCCACTGATGCATCCAACCATGGGTTATAAAAATTCAGGCACCAGGTCTGACATAAATACTATGGTGTATAGTGCACTAATCAGCAGGTAACTGAAGATAATACCAATATATTGGTGTACACACCTAACACAGTACTGTATAAGTCACTTTAGTTCAAAAATAGAGACTCATACTCGATGAATCATACACTGTTACAATATTGATAAAATAGTATCCTGGTTATCATTCACATACAGTTGTGTAAAGGATTTTTGATTACAGTATAAATGCATCTACATAGCCATATTTGGTATACAAAAAACAGCCCCTTAAATCCCGATCTACAAATAGGTTCAAGTATATAAATGTGGTTCTCAATCATGCAAGTTGTAATGTAGCATGTATTAAATAACGAAGCTGAAAAAGTATGCCACTAATAACATGATATTCATGCCCCTAGTTAGTTCTGAATCCTAATTGTGTGTTCATGTATATCCCTAAGATAATGTGGCCATATAATTGTAGATATAATTTCCCCTTAATGGTTATATAAAGCATAGATAAGAAAACACGTAATGAAACCAGAATGTCAATTCTGATGATAAGATATTTATCCTATATATATAAATATAAATAAGATGTTTATCCTATATATATTTTTTTCAACCATACAGATGAATAATCTGTAATATTGCCCTTGAATCCCTTTATATCCTAAATTTCAATCATAGGTCTGCTATATATTCAACCATGGTGTCCTAGCTTCAATGACAAACAATTCAGTCTATGTTGTATTTATAATAACTAAAAGTAGTTTAAGATGTATACACATATACCCACAGAAGGATATTGTTGTTAAATTAAATAAGAACACATCATAGAAAGCTTACCACCAAATGAGAATACAAAATCTCACTACTATTTTGGTGTTTTGATATAATTCTTATATAATATATATGTGTATCCCCAATAAATGGACGTTTTGTACAAATATTAAACATTCCAATTCAAACGATTATTAAATTGTCCAAAAACGACTGTACTGTTAGACACACAGCCGAAATGTGTCCAACACCAACAAGAATTTAACAAACGTTCCCCTCGACCAGCAGTATAACATTAGTAGAACACCATCCACATCGGAGTCGTAGCCTTCAATAAAGTAACATGTCCAACACAAACAAGGTTTTGTACACGTTCCCCTCGGTCAGCAGTATTACATCAATAGAACACCATCCGCATTGAAATCGTAGCCCTCAGAAAATCACTCTCAATCTTGAAAAAAGTTCAAATATTCTAATGTGCACTCATTCACCATTAGTTCCGCCCCTTGGTTAGAATCAGTATATTATTTAGAAACAGTTTTAACATATGTCCCCAAAACCAAACAGTAAATCGAGAAATATTAAATTATTGATGCCTTTGATATATTAATGTCCTTGTTGTAAGCTTAAAAAATAAAAAGAAGCAGTACCAATGTCTACGTGAAAAAAGAAAAAGTTCTTAGCGTAACAAATGATTCAGCCTAATAGGCATGGTTCCTCCTTAAGCACTGAAACGAAATATAAATCCAAAAAAACCTTGTGAACATGCTGTTTTCCTGGATATCCAAGTACTCAGTCCTCTTCACTAAATAAACCTAACAAAAGACCAGTATCATTGATACCAAATACACGAAAAATGTTGAGCTACCATCAGGAACCACCAGCGAGGCTTAATGATCAGATGCAACTAAATGCTTCGCACGGACGGCTTGCACGGTCAAACCAAGTAGAGCAACCACAAACGACCAGCAAAAGAGATGGTGAACCCAAGTAGTGACAAATACTTTATTAATCAAAGTAACATATTGAAAATATGTCACTAAACCAGACCGGTTTCGGCCTTACAGCCTTTATCAATGGTATACAGAAATGAATTTGTAAAAAAGAAGAGGAACTGGTTCTGGTTATATTTATACTCTTCCCTATTAGAACTCCTATATATGCTGACCTTTTTATGGCCTATTTTGAGGAGTGTTTAATCTATGACTTATCACACAATATTTATATTGTTGAAATGGACATCTGGAGACGATACCTAGATGATTGTTGGATGGTGTGGAAGGCAGATATTGCATATTTACAATAATTCATTCAGTATTTGAATGATAATGCATGGGGTATCAAGTTTACGGTAACATATGATTATAACACTATTAACTTCTTGGATGTTACTATATACCGCAATGAGGATCACACCTTAAGTACTAAAGTTTTTCGTAAATACCCTCAATATAACACCTTGTTACATGCATCTAGCATGTAACACCATCCGCAATATTCCAAAATCACAATTCATGCGTATGAAACGCATATGTTCATCAGGGGGGGATTTTGAAATAGCTAGGAATGACTTATGTTGTAGATTTAAACACAGAGGATACAAAATGAGGGATATCTCTTTGGCAAATGAATGGAGTAACTCACTGGATAGACAAACTTTATTGCAATATAAAAAGTTGGATAATAAGGATCAGGACTCAACAATAAGGTTTGTCACCACATATGGCAGGAACCATCAGCTAGTCAGGGATATTTTGAACTCAAATTGGAATATATTGATGGCACATGATGAATTAAGAACACTATTAGGCACAACATGTCATATGTCTTTCAGAAGGGGTAAAACTTTGGGGGGGATGTTTTCCCACTACAAACACAAGGAAGGAGGAGGAGCTATCTATCAACAAACCACCTTAACAGGAGATAGACTCATAGGTACCTTTACTTGTGGTCATTGTTGTTCATGTTCCCAGGTCTACACATTGAAGGAATTTTCAAGTGCTAATACTGAACGGGTGTATCAGACCAGGGTTTTTGCTAACTGCAGTACCACATGGGTCATATATTTGGCCACATGTCAGTGTCAATCATTTTATGTGGGCCAAACATCTAGATCCCTCCAATTTATGACAGAACATAAGAGTGACATCCGAAATAAGAAGGAAACTAATGCCTTGTATAGACACACCATCAAACATTCCAATGCACCATTTAGGTTCATGGTTATTGACAAAATTGTAGGGGATCGTAGCCATCAACAGGGTTGGCACTCTATTTTGAATAAAAAAGAACAATACTGGATTACAAAGCTTGGGGCACTTTTTCCGCCTGGTCTGAATGACCATTTATAACAGAGGCTATGTCTATCTATTCACATTAGTACATGCTGTATATTGTTATATCTTTGTTTTTTCTGAATGGTGGCACTTATGTGGTTTTGTTAATAAATGTTCTAGGAACTATATAATACTAGTAACTAGGATGACCAATTTACACTTCAGCACTGAGATGTTATACCTTTCTATAATTACTACATTAAGTGAATATACTTCTATTAGCTCTTGTTTGGCTTTGAGGAATTTTTGTATTTACATAATCAGGTTATTATAATATTATAAGATGTAATTTACATAATTCATTCTAAAAAATGTTTCATATATCTGCTTATAGCATTATGGAATTATATCTTTTATATATTTGCTTATAGTATTATTGAATCATTTAATGTATAACTGTTGGTTTCATAATTGTATATGAACTGTTTTTGATTATTTAAAATAAGTTTTTTTGGGCATTTATACATCCCAAACACTAGGTTGGGCTATACCAACAATTCCTGTTCTAATAGGGAGGAGTATAAATATAACCAGAACCAGTTCCTCTTCTTTTTTACAAATTCATTTCTGTATACCATTGATAAAGGCTGTAAGGCCGAAACCGGTCTGGTTTAGTGACATATTTTCAATATGTTACTTTGATTAATAAAGTATTTGTCACTACTTGGGTTCACCATCTCTTTTGCTGGTCGTTTGTGGTTGCTCTACTTGGTTTGACAGTGCAAGCCGTCCGTGCGAAGCATTTAGTTGCATCTGTATATAACTCATCTCAAAGTGTGTGTGTGTGCGTGTGTGTGTGTGTGCGCGCGTGTGTCAGCTACTTGGGCAGGGAGACGAACAGAGAGGGTTCTGCAGGTTTTAGCTTGCCCACTAGGCTGAGATCTGGGCCCTATAGCTGTGCCAGTGGTGAGTCTAACTGGGGATCTTTAGAGAAAGGGAGAAACCAGCCCCAGACTGATTGTAACCTCTGTGTGCTCTTAAGGGAAATTGTACTTTACTGTGTGTATTTGTTATTCTTCCCAATGTGGATGCCCCTCACCGGTGTTAGTGGTGAGGATTGAGGCTCCTTGATTGCTGGGCCAGTGCACGGGCGTCACACACACAATAAGCCTTCTATCAGCAATCCCCAAATCAGGCAAGTTAGATCAGTAAACCTCTGCCACAGGGGTGCAGAAAACACCTTCTTAATATAGAACAGCTGGTTTGGAGCCCAGGTGTAACAAGACCACACAAACTACCTACAACAGCTCTACAACTAGCAGATACAATGCAATACAGTGCAAATCAACAGGAGACAGTAGATTTTTTATAAACTGCTGAAGTACAGTCACATTATATAGGGGAAGTGCAAAAAAATACTTAGGGCCCTTTCGTGCGTTTCCCAGCTGAGATAGACTGGTAAACACCTACTGCCACTAGATGAATAATCCCAGTCCTCCTAATGTAAAATCACAGTAAAGGAGTGTCTGGAGTGAAATGCTACCAAAAACAAACTTAAAGATATGGATACAGCAGTGTACTTTAAACAGCTTATAAAAATGTGATTATTTAATAAAAGTACTTTGCTTTGTATAAATGAGTCAAGAGCCACTCAATAGTACAGAATTTATAAAGGCGTTACAAACAAGATAAGCTGATTAATAAGCCCTCCAGCCAATAAAACTACATGCAGAACTCTCAAGTGTTTCCCCAGCCTAAACAAACCAGGCTGCCTTCCCGGTGCACTAGATAGAAAATCCACTGACCTCTTGATGTAAAAACAAGTGCTTCCTAGAGTGTAAAAATACATTACTTTATCCAACAGCTAGCTAGATAATGAATTCAGATCAAGTACATCAGCAGAACAGATGAGAAGCAAAATGTACTTTTTCAATACAAGTACAAGGAAAGACGCCTACGTAATTCAAGATCTCAACAGCAGTGTAGAAAGGAAGGAACTTATTAAGCTCAATTTACAGTAGGGGCAGGCAGATTAAAATCACAGCTTTAAAAAGCAGATCAACAAAAGGGAGGGTCAGTGGGAAAGGCTAGCAGGTAATCACCAGCAGTGCTTTAGTTTATGCAGGCTTGACATTTTTTCAAAGACAAAGGCCCAGAATTTCATTGTGTATTAAGTATCACTCAAGAGATAATTTAACCAATGAAAAGAACATGTGAAATGTGCAGCCTAGATAATTTAAGTGTCCATCTCTCACAAAGAACACAAACACCAGGCCCAAGGAGATTTCTTAAAGCAGAAAACAAAATGGAGCAGGTAAAACAGAAAGCATCTCTATGTTGGAGAAACTGGGAAAAACAAAGGGGATTAGTAGCTGTTAAGATTGTGCTCTGAAAAGAAGGGTTTGTACAAAGACATACCTATCTTTGTGGAACTCAGATAAGGAGAAGAATCAACAGCTTGCAACTTTGAAACCCTCCTTGCCAAACTAACAGCTACCAAAAAACGGGGTCTTCCAAGAAAGAAGCTTCAGGTCAGAAGTCACTGAAAGTTCAAATGGAGAACATGCAAGGACCTGCAAAACAAGTGCCAAACCTTAAGGAGGAAATGGATCATGAATTGTTGGACATAGCAAAAAGATACCCTTGAGGAATGCCTTGGAATTCCTGAGAGAAGCCAAAGGAACACTGTCTCTGCTAACATGAAAATTAGAGATGGTTGCCAGCTGTACCTTAACAGTAGAAAAACTAAAACCGGAGTGAAACAATTCTGCAAGAAATTCCAAAACAGATTCTAACGGAGCAGAAAAGGGGTCGAGTCCATGGGACTCCGCAAAAAAAAAAAAACTTCTCCATTTACTGCAGTACACTTTTCTAGTAGACAATTTCTGAGAACAAGACAAGATAAGAACTACTGCTTGAGAAAGCTTGGGATTTCTGACCATTCAGAGAAATCAAGAAACCATGTGTTTAACTTGAGGGATTGAAGATTGGGGGGATCCAGACCCACTGGATGGGAAATGAGATCTGGAATGGGATCTAGTACCCAAGTAGGAGATACTTCAGAAGAGGGCAAAGAAAGGGGAACCACACCTTCCACACCTGATGAGGTCAAAAACATGCTATGAGGATCGCACTCATGCTGTAACAGACTGTCTTCTGAAGAAGTTTTACAATCAAAGGAACTGGGAGATAAGCATAAAGAAGACTGGGGGGGGGCGGTGCAAACAGCAGACAGTCCCTGGGTGACTGTCCCAGAGGTGGAACTATAATAGCTGCTGCACTTGATGTTGGAGGAGGAGGCAAATAGGTCAAAACAAGAAGTGCCTCGGCACCAAAATATCTGAACTACAACTCTTGAATTTAGAGACCACTCGAGAGGAAGCAAAATGCTTCAGTTGAGACTGTCATCCCAGATGTTGGAGTTCCCTGGGATGTGCAATGCCACCAGAAACCAGTGCGAAGAAATCACCCATTGCAAAACCCTCATGGGCCTCTCGAAAAAGAGGATACAAATGTGTCTACCTCCCCCTCACTTGCTGAGATACCAGACAACAGATATATTGTCTGCCTGACTCACAATCACACCTCTGGGAAGGGTGTCCTGAAAAGTCTGCAATCCAAGGAGGACATCTCATCTACAGAACATTGTGAATGTCGGCCTGTGCAGAGGACCAGGACCTTGAACTATCCTCCCTTCAAAATGCCTCATCCCAGGAGGGCGGTGTCTGTGGTGATCATGGCTGAGGAGCTGAAGAATAAATGGTCTCACATTGGTTACTAAAGGTGAATGTTACCGCCAACGAATATGGTTGTGACACTTATTATCAGTATGGGAAAATCCATTAGGTGGGTTAGGAAAGTCCACTGTATAGCAAGAGTCCATTACACAGTGCTCATATGATATCTGGCTAAAGTAACCAACCCAATGGATGCTGCCATATGAACTAAGAGATTCATAACTTCATGACCTGGAGGCTTCGAGGTTGTGAACACCGATGACTGTATCCAAGTCACAACCTATGAACTCTATTACCTGAACAGGCTGTTCAAGCTCAACTTTGGGAACTTGATTGTAGTGGCCAAATGGTCACATAGCTACCACTGCCATGCACTTGGTGAACACCCAGGTTGGCTGTGATATCCCTGGCTGTGACTAATAATGCTCTTCTGGGAGCAGTAAGGAGCCAATCATCCAGGTAAGGGAAGACTTGGAATCCCTGTAGCCAGAGCCAGGCTGCTACCACTGCCATGCACTTAGTGAATACTCTGGGGGGGTGGCTGTGATGAGACCAAACAGCAAGGCCCTGAACTGGTAGTGATTGGCCCCCAGCCAGAAACACAGAAACCTCCTGGATTGGCTGTCTATCTTTACATGACGGTAGGCATCCTTGAGGTCTATCTAGCACATCCAACTGTCCTTCCTCAGTATAGGTAAGATGGCCAGCAGCATGACCATCCAGAGCATGTTCTGTTTCATGAAATGATTCAGGTTGCTTAAATCTAAAATGGACCTGATGTACTTGTTCTTCCTTGGCACAAAAAAGAATCTCTAACAGACCCGGATCCTTGTTGGTCTGGAAGGACCTCTTGGATCACTTGGTTTGTGATCAGCTTGTTAATCTCTACTGCTGTTTGCAGTCTCTGATAAGGGTGGAATGTCTTGAAGATTCTTGTGATGAAAGTTTGGAATCCCTAAAAAGGGTACTGGGTAGCCTCTGGATGCAACTCTTAATAACCATGCATCCAAGTTGATGGCCTCCCAAGCTTTTGTGTGAAGAGCCAGTTGATCCCTGAATGCCTCCAGAGTAAGACAGTCAAGGCACCCCTTCAGGGCTGATGAAAGGGGCCACCAGAGAAAGCCCTGCAGAAACCCTGATTCTGCAGACCACCTCTGCCCTGTGGGCAGCATCTATTATGATCTTCCCCAATCATCAGGAGGAACCCTCTGAAGGAGCATCATGAGAAGACAGCTGCAACTTTCTCAAAAAGAGGCATTCACACCCCTTTCTGATTCTTTGAAAAGATTCACTGAGGGGTGGCAAAATGCACTCCTATGGGCAACAGCTTTTTCCCATCCTGCATGCTCCTCAGAGTATCTTTAACTTTCAGCCCAAACGAGGAAGATCCATCAAATGGGGCACTAATAAAGGATGCCTTTAAGCAATCTACAGACTTGCATAAACACATCCAAACCTGGCACCACATGGCAATGCTAGAACCAGCTTCTCAGAATGCTTCATCAGCTGCATTCAAAATAAGCCTCATGGAAATGCTGGTGAAAGAAAGTAGGGTAGACAGCTGAATCTCCAGCATCTTCTGAATCTCCAGAGACTGCTGCTTCTTAACATTCCTCGACACTTCAGACACCAGGTCACACTGAAGTCTTGTCAAGTGTGATAAGTGCTCTCAACATAAAAATCGCTGAAGCATAGGAGCGCTTCCCTAAATGATCCAAAGCCCGAGACTTTCTATGTGGGGGAATGGACAAAGCAGCTCACTTCAGAGATCTCCTTCCTAGTGGCAGCCACTACCACAAAAGCATCAACATTCTGAACCCTTAAGCCAATGTGGTCAGTCCTTGAAGTGGGTGCAAGAATCTCATCAAGCTTCTTCGGAATGGGCTCCACTGTGTCGGATTCTTTCCATGCCCTCTGGGACACTGCTCTATAAGAGCATTCAGAGGGTGAACCACCCAAAGCATGGGTTGACCCATGCTGAAGGCCTTCAAAAATACCACCTTCTCTGGAGATAGGGTTTCTGTGGTCCAACCATTTTGGAGAAGCAGCTCCAAGAGATCTACTCTAGTGATGCTGGGGGAGTGGGGTAAAGAGGCAGACGTTCTGGTAGGGCAGCAGGATGGAGACCCACTGATGCAGGCTGTCCAGGAGCAGACTAATGACTGCTCGCAGGTCCAGATGAGAAAGAGAAGGAAACACCAGCCTTGGATACCCAACCCTGTCCCTGAGAGGAGAATATACTTTCTACAACATCAAAGGCCAAGGCAGAAGCTAACCTCTCGGAGTCAAGGGTCCCAGCACCTGAAGGTACCAGACACACACACAAGCCTGAGGAAGCTACACCTAGCTTTGACATCCAGGTCAGAGCTAAGCTGTCAAAAGCTAAAGCCTCACGTGGGACACATGAACCTGAAGCAGAAAATGTCAACTCAGACCATGAAACTCCTGCTTTGACACTGCGGCTTTGCGATCCTGATGACCCTGAAGTAGTCAAATTCGAATCAGCCAAGGAGTGAACCACAGTTGAAGACAGCCAAGCCAGAGGGTAGGAACACATCTGGACCTGAAGACCTTGGATCTAAAGGGATAGAGACAGGAAACCAGACAGATGGAGCTGCAGCCCGAGGAACCAGACCCGACCCTGAAGGGATAAAGCCTAACTGCATCCAAGTCTGCTAAAAGTACCTCATCAGCTGCTCCAAGTCAAAAGCTTTAATGCTGCCCACTGACCTCAATGACTGGATAGATGAAGCCACTGACAGGGGCTTGGAGGGCTGTTTAAAAGAGGAAGAACTTGTCTGCCAGATCTGAGCAAGAGAGCCTCAGAACTGGGGCGGGGAAAGACAACACTCTGGTGACAGTTCTCATGGGGTGGATGGAGAGAAAGGGAAGTTGAAGGATCCTCTTTAATTGGAAGCTGACAAGGAAGTCTGAGCCGGAGATGGAGCCTTGGTGGCGGTCGGTACTGATGGAGATCAGTTCCAAGGAATTGGAACCAATGTCTGCACCAAGGCAGCTGGGGGACTCGAAAATCATTGGATCTTCAGATCAAGTGAGCCAGAGGAGGAAGGACCAAGGACAGAAGCAGAAAAGGACCTCTTCCAATCCCCCTTAGATGATTTTGAGTCCCATGGACAGTGCTTCTCAGATCCAACCTTTGCAGCCAAGGGAAAAGGAGTAGAAGGTGAAGAATTAGAAGGAAGAAGCCCGTAAAGGACCAGCTTGGCTTGATGTTCATTAATGGCCCAGGACCTGAATCCCTCACAGATAGAACAGACACAGTTCAGGTGCAAAGCCCCCAAGCAGTACACACATTTGTCATGAGCATACTGGGAAGGCAACTTGTGCTCGCAGGCAATGCATTTCTTAAATCCCTTGTCCATAATAGAATACAATTTCAAAATTTTTCAGAAAGGTAACCACAACTGTCACAGCTCAGAATATTAGAGCTACACTGATGCTAACCATACTACAGCTAAAGAAATACAAAGAACACACAGATACAAAATCACAAATCTGACTTCAGACCAGTGACAAGTGGAGTACCACAGGGTTCAGTCATGGGTCTTCTCCTGTTTGGTATCTACTTTTCTGAAGTACAGGCTAACACAAAAGGTCTTTGGCTAAGGAAGTTCGCAGATGACTGCAAACTAGGTGCCATAATTGAAACACCTAACGATGTGGACACCCTACAAAAGGGCCTCACTGAGACAGATGCCTGGTGTCAAAGCCATGACCTCAAGCTCAATGCCAAAAAGTGCACTGTCATCCCTTTTGGTAAAAGCTCTGTACCCATGAGCTACCAAATAGGTGGTTGTCTACTTAACATCGCAAGTGTGATAAGAGACCTTGGGACACAGATGGACAGTAGTCTCTCCTTTGATAATCGCATCGCCACAGTAGTCAGGAAATCCTTCTACGTGGCACACTTCATCACAAAAGGTTTCTCATCCAGGAAAAAAGAGGTCACTGTTCCCCTCTACTCGTCACTCATTAGACCCATTATAGAGTACAATGCCCCTTTTGGTATGTACCTCGCAAGACATCTACAACAACTGGAAGGGCCACAGAAATACGTCACAAAGAGGATTAGTGGCCTCAAACAGATGCCCTATGCAGACCGTCTCAAAAAACTCCAGCTTTACTCCATCGCATATTGCCTACTCAGAGGCGATCTGCCTAACATACAAAGCTATGTCAAACCCACAGCTGTTGGACATGCTCCACTTAAAGAAATCCCAATCCTTCCGAGCTACATGCTCTAGGGACCTAAATCCTGTCACCACAATAAACAGAACATGCTGGAAGGACAGATTCCTGTCCGAGAGACTTCCCATACTCTGGAACAGACTACCTATCTATATCAAAGCTCCTCATTAGCACTCTACAAGAAAAATCTTGATGAATGGATGGGAAACAGGAAATTCACCCTGGGGATCACCTCTGTGGCTCTGCTTGACAGGGGCACAGGAAAATAATTTTCTTGGGTGCCATGGTACCTTTTATGGCAAGTCTTATATAGGCCCTAGGGCCAATAGCCTAGTACCTACCTATGAACAATCCTCACCAAATGGTAGGAAGCATATATACAATAAGTACACTATCTTAAAGACTACCTAACTACCTATCACACACCATTCTAACTTAACTAAAGGTAGAAAAAGTGTAAGGGATTCAAAAATTTTGTATAAAAAGCACTTTAACAATGTCCCTAAAACGATACAACAAGGGGAGCTGAGAGTAAGCTGATGACAAGAATTATTATAAAAATGGTGGCAAACCAGATCTGAGGAGTACAGTGAGGAGTGTGGGATTGTGGGTAAGGGAGGCAAAGCCTGGTGAGTTTGAAATCTAAAGGGACTGGATGGTATCGGATCAGATACCTCACAGATTTCTGAAGCCAGTGGAGCAGACAATATCGGATCAGAAGTTATGTACTTACCGTAACACTAAATCCCTGCTGTCTTGTTTTCATCCAATTCAACCTTTGGATTATAGGATCTGACCTTAGTGCTTTCCAGAACTTGGATCCAGAATTCTGACTCCTCCCCTTAGCCACAATTCCCTCCTTTCCCCAGAATACATCAGATCGAGTTTGGCTGCCTATAATTAGAATACAGCATTCTATAATAATGACCTACATAGTCTCACCTGATATAAAAGAGGCTTTACTAGAAAGGCTCACCCAGAGTCTGCCACAACTTGCTGTGAGGGAAAGGTTAGTTTGCTTTTGCTTTCTTGTATTTTGTATTACTTTATTGCCTTCTTCTATTTTGTGCATTGTGATTTGTTTTTTGGTGGTGCTGCGGTAGCGTTGTCACCTCACAGTAAGACGTTATCCTGTTTGATTCTCAGCTAGAGTGTCTTCTGTGTGGAGACATGCATGAATGGGCGTACCTTCGTTAAAGGTTGTACATCAGGGCCCGCAACTCGGCACGTAAAAATCTACTGCCAATCGTTAGCGGACCGGAGTTCCGCTGTGGCGACCCCTAAACGGGAAGAGCCTAAAGACACAACAACAACACTGTGTTTTACTTGTACTCTGCTTTTAAGTGCATATTAAAACTAGGAAAGAGACCACAGCTGTATCTTTTGAGAGTCGCAAAGAATTTTTCCCACTCTCTCACTTTGGTGCTGCTGTGTTTTTAAACTAAACTATCTTTTATCTTTCTAGCTGCCTGCCCCTTCTGTTAATCTGACCATATATCTCCTTCCCTCTCCCCTTTCATTGGTGCTGTGAGTAAGCAAAAAAAAATAATTTTGTGAACTCACCCCCCTGTAACCATTTACATTTATTGTCCATCCCACTATATCTCATAGAACAGAATACAAAGTGCCCACCCCCTTTCAATCTATCTTGCTGTTTTAAAAATTAGTACCTCTCCTCTTAGACAGCTAAACCTTAAGTTACCCTCTCTTTCATATCTAAATTCTTAGTGCACTCTGCAGTGTTTAAGATCTTAACCCATTTTTCCATCTTACCGTTAAAATCTGCAATATCTATTGCAAGACCACCTGGAGAGCCCACATTCTGCTTCTCAGTAGTCATCTTGGGATTAGTACTTCAGTTTTCTCCTGGTGAGAGAAGGAGCACAGGGACATTACTTCCTGGAGACTGCTGATCACCAGAAAGCCTAATAACTGCTTTGCAGCTGACAGCTTGGAATTTGTGCTTATATTCTGCTCCTAGTCAGAGAAAGAGCAGAGTGCATTGATTCTTGATGGTTTCTGGTTTGGCAGTGAGTGCCTGTGCTTGACATTCCTGATTGGTCTGGTTGCTATTCAAGGCATTTACTAGGAAAAGGCTACAACAAGGTTGCATGATCCGGGACAAGACTGTGGATCACCAGACAGGCTGTGGCCTGCTTCTCTTCTTGGGATTGGTCCCAATGTTTTGCTTCTGGTGAGAGAAGAAGCAAGGGAGCATTGTATCCCAGCAGAGTGAAGCTGTGGAGAGACCAGCACTAGTAGTAGACAAGCAGTAGCCATTCACGCGACTCCCCTCTTTTCATCACTCTTCACAAGCTAATTCTTTGTTTTCAGTAAGTACTGCTTGATTTGTTTCTAACTTCATCCTTAAATTTTCAGGGTCTACTTATTAGTTTCCCCTCAAGTGTTTGGCAGTGCCTTGTACAGACACAGGCACCTTGAGTGACATTGTTCCTCTAAACGCATGATTGAAATTTCACCAATACCTAGCTGCAGACAAGCAACTTGTTTGCAGTGACAAGCACTGTCCCCAGCATTGCAAACCAGATACTCCTGACACTGCTTTAAATTCTTACTCCAACTGTCTAATAAAAAAAGGGTCTGTTGCCATGGATATGAACTCTTCCACTATCTCTATTACTAGCTTGGTGGATATGGGCATTCTGAGGCAATGTAGAAATTGCCTCATGTTTACTGACAACCAGTTAATGCTCAAACTGAGATGGTATGTGAGAGATGTATTTAAACAATGTCACTGGAGGCAAAGTCCTCACATAAAAATATTTCTAATGTCAATAAAGTTGTCAGTAGCACATATACTGCACCCATCACACACAACTCAAAGCAAACATACAAGCCCACATATGCTGAGGCACTTAAATGTAATCTTCCTAAAACACAAAGACGACCTAAGCAAAGTACACATAGCAAATACCCTCAGCACCTCCCCTAATAGAGCCTCTACTTCTAAGTCCATAAGGCATGCCACCACAAAGTCCAACATTCTGGTCATTGGAGTCCCCATTGTGAGACACACTGATGTCCCTATCACCAGGCTGAGTAAGGAGAAAGTCACAGTTAGTTGCTTATCAGAGGCTAGGATCTGCCACTTTTCTCATGAACTCAGGTCACTGGACTACAAGTACCAGTATGACTTAGTCATAATCCATGTGGGTGTTAATGACCTGAGATGTACCTCCCTAGACTATATGGAGAGAGACGTCATGGAGCTCTAGGAATGTGTGCCTCAGACTGTTATGTGCCAGGTATCAAAAAGCATTTTACCTTCTCCAAAGATGATGTCAATAAAAACAAAAGATGAATGAATGGCTTTAATAATTGGCTTAGTTTCGGGTGTGATTCTAAGGGGGTGCAATATTTGTCAGCATAGGAGGAGATGGTCAACAGTCCACACTGTTTTCCCAGGGATGGTCTGCAGCTCTCCCCCTCTAAGGTTTTGAATATTAGGTAAAACATTTTCTTCCCACATAGTGCCTTTTTTAGGCAATGCCAAATTGAAAGTACTTCCAACATAGCAAATCAAAACCAAGAAAATCTAAAGATATTACTGCTCAATGCTAGGAGCCTAAACAAAAAACTTTACTCCCTAGAAGGTCTCTTCACCCTAGAGAATGCTGACGTCTGTGCAGTCACTAAGACATGGTTTAAAGCCACTGACAGCACACTGAAAGTGCAAGGTTATAATGCCGTCCACACATTTAGACCAGCTACTACACAGACAAGGTCTAAAGGTGGAGGTGTCTTAATTCACATCAAAAATAAATACACCTCAAGGCTGGTCAAACAGAACAATGTACTTGAGTTACTCCATGTTCAAATTGCCATAGGTAAAATCAAACACCACTTCCTTGCGAGCTACAGATCCCCCTCTATGACCCAGGAAATGCTTACCATGTATGCAAACTTATTGGACACACTCATCATCCAACCCCAATACAATATTCATGGGCGGATTTAATTAACCCCTATTAACTGGGAATCCTGTACACCACCAAACTTATAGGTTCATAGGTTCATACTAGGCTATCTGCCCTAGGGCATTTATAAGCCTAGCCAGAGTGTGTGTGGCTTCCGCCACCCCTTGGAATGATAATACTGTGCCCATTTAGGGTTTAGTTTACTGTGCCTCTGTCTAGTAGTGACACAGAGATGACCCCCGGGGTAAACCTACGATCTCCCATCCACTCGTCAAGATTTCTCTTGAAGAGAGTCAGTGAGGGGCTCTGCCTAACATGGACTGGGATAGGCACAGAGATTCCGGGATTTTGTAAACAAACTCCCTGGACAAGGTTGTCAATACGCCAACCATGGGTGCAACCATACTGGATCTGGTCCTCACTATTATGGGAGCATGCTGTGCACCCCCTAGGGTAATGTCTTCTCTAGTAAGGTCAGACCATAAAATGGTCTCCTTTGAAGTAAAAATAAAATCTGGAACCCCAACTAACCCTGGAATATTCAGGAACTACTCCAAGGCTAATTTCCTGCTATTAAATAATAACCTGGCAAAATGTTAAGTCCTATAAACCCTGAGAACACTGCTGCCTATGCAGGACTGTTCACAGACACCCTAGACAAGCATGTTAATAGTTGCACAGAGGCAGCTGTACTCATCAGGAAGAAGTACAAAACTCAAAAAAACAAGCCACCCTGGTGGAATGACAAAATCAATAGGCTGTACAACAGAAAGAAGAACATCATGACAAAAATTAGGAGGTGCAACACCCAGTAGGATAAAAGCACTCTCAATCTAAACAAACTCCGAGGACAAATAAAGTCTACCAAAGCCAAATTTGAAGTAAATATGGCCTCCCAGGCCAAGAAAGTACAGTTGTGTACCTACCATAAATGTAGATGTTCGGGTTTATTCACTGTTGCAGTCATTACACTTGGGTTATCCTGCTGGCAGGCTACCCGCAGTCGGCCTGAATTCCAAAGTCCTGGTCTGGCGTTGGTTGCTGTTGCCTCTTCCCTGACATCAGAACACCAGGGGTATAAAAGATGCAACCGACGCCATTTTCTTCAGTTTTTCTTGCCCCAGATGTCAGGTGCCCCCAAAAGGGTAGGCTAAAAAAAATTGCTTATAAAAGCAAGCACTAACATAAACAATACCTTCATCTACAAGCAAATTCACCACATAGGTTGTATAGGATAGAAAAGTACAGATAAGTCCCAGCAAAGAAGGGGGTATGGTGGGTGGGTAACCTGGATTGCAACAGTGAATACACTTGAACATCTACATTTATAGTAGGTAAACAACTGTACTATGTTCATCATGTTTCACTGTTGCAGTCATTACACTTGGATTGAATCCCAAAGCTGAGGTAGGGCGGCTGGGTCTAAATAGAATTAGGTGTGGCTATAAGGCCCTGCAGAACTGCGGTGGCAAAGCCTGCTCTGGATTTAGAGTAAAGAGGTAAGTGGTAGTGCTTAGTAAAAGTGTACAATGAAGTCCAAGTTGCAGCCTCCAAAATATCCTTGGTTGGTACTCCCCTGAGGAAGGCTGCTGAGGTGGCTGCTGCCCTGGTAGAATGTGGTATAATGCCCTGAGGCACTGATTTGCCATGTTGTGAATAGCAGAAATGAATGCAGAGTCCTATCCATTTTGAAATAGTCTGCTTTGAGATAGCCTTTCCTTGTGATCCTGAAGCATATGCCACTAAAAGTTGCTCAGTCTTTCTGAAAGCTTTAGTTTTGTCCAAGTAGAAGCGCAGCTGTCTGTGTATGTCCAAAGAATGCGGAAGTCTCTCCCCTTTATTCTGTGGGTTTGGATAAAAAGTGGGCAAATTAATGGTTTGGTTAAGAGCCACACTGGACACCACCTTAGGCATAAATGTTGGGTTTGTCCTTAAAGAAACCCTGTCCGGGTGGAAGATAATAAAAGGTTCCACAGCCATTAATGCCTGTAGTTCTGAGACTCTTCTTGCAAGTTATTGCTAGGAGCAGAGCTGTTTTCTATGATAAGAATTTTATCTCGGCTGTGTTGGCTGGCTCAAAAGGAGGCAGTGTGAGTTTTTCAAGACAAAATTGAGGTCCCATGCAGGTATTGGTGCTCTCCTTGGGGGTCTTATGTTTTTGGCCCCCCTGAGGAACTGCCTAAGCAATGGATGTGAAAAAATTGGTGGTTCTGTATTGTAATGAGCTGAAATAGCAGAGGCATGGATCTAAATTGATGAGAAGGATGGACCTTTGTCCAGCATCTCAGTCAGATATTGTAAAATCTGAGGAATATTTGGTACAAGCATGTCAATTCCTTGTGCCTGGTTCCAAGCACAGAATCTCTTCCATTTTTCTGCATAAGATTTCCTGGTGCTGGGCCTCCTGGCCTCCAAAATAACATCCATAACCACTTTAGAGAGAGGTGTATTCTGAATGGTTACACTATCTGCCATGCAGCTAGATTTAGGGTTCTGAGATGGCTGTGCAGGATCTGATTGTTTTGTTGGGTCAGTAAATGAGGAATTTGAGGCAATGTCCAGGCAGGGCCTTGAGACAAGCTCCTTAGGATTGGGTACCAGTGTTGGCGAGGTCAATCCGGGGCAATCAGTATCATTTGTGGCTTCTCTTGTCTGACCTTTAGGAGTACCTTGGGGTGGAGAGGCAGTGGAGGAAAGGCATATACTATAAAGTTGTTCCAGCTGAATGACGAAGCATCCACTTTCCATGCTTGTTTGTGATAAGTCCTTGTGCAGAATCTCTGAAGTTGGCAGTTGTGAGGGGAGGCAAAAAGATTTATGTCTGGGCATCCCCATTTCCTAGTTATCATGCTGAAGATTTGTGGATCCAGTTTCCACTCGTGAGGGTCCATGAGGTTTCTGTTTAGTTCGTCTGCCAGTGCATTTGTTTTTCCTGGCAGGAATTGTGCTTGCAGGTATACTTGGTAAGTCAATGCTGTGTTCCACAAAATCATGGCCTGTCTGCAGAGAGGGTAGGAATGTGTGCCCCCCCTGCTTGTTTATGTACCACATGACTGTGGTGTTGTCCGTCTTTATCAGCAGTTGTCCTGGTTGAAGTAGGTCCTTGAAGGCTGTCAGGGCATTTTGTACAGCTAGCATCTCTTTTTGATTGATGTGAAGATGCCTTTGGCTTGGGGACCATGTGCCCTGAATACATTTTCCTGCCATGTGGGCTCCCCAGGCATAATCTGAAGCATCTGTTGTTAGTGTTTGCCTGGCTGTGGGTAAAGTGAATGGTTGTCCCTTGTTGTGGTGACAGGTGTGTGCCCACCATCGAAACTCCTGTTGCAGGCAGGGAATGAGTGAAATTATTGATTCCAGACTGTGGCAATGTTGAGTCCAAACACTTTTTAGATACCACTGTAGTTTCCTCATATGCAGTCTTGCATACGGAATTAGCAGAATGCAGGAGGCTATGTAGCCCAGAGCCTGCAGAATTTTTCTTACAGATAACTGGGTCTTTGTTGCCATGCTTTTGAAGTAAGAAGTCAGTTGCTTTTATTTGTCTGGTGTGAGATAAGCCATCTGGGCAGTTGTATTTAAGTTTGCACCCAGGAATATTATCTCTTGAGAGGGTACTAGTTTTGATTTCTTTTCGTTTACTGTGTACCCTAGGCAAATTAGTAATCTTTTTACAAACGCCAGATGCTTTAGTAGAATGTCTTTGGTCTCTGCTTGAATAAGGCAGTCGTCCAAGTAGGGATATATTTGAATTCCTCTTTGTCTGCAAAATGCAATTACTGGTGCCAGGCATTTTGTGAAGACCCTGGGCGCAGTAGATAAGCCAAAGGGCAGTGCAGAGAATTGGTAGTGCATGGAGCCAGCTATGAATCTGAGGTATCTTCTGCAAGATTGTCTGACTGGGACATGCAGGTATGCCTCTTTGAGGTCCAAAGTTACAAGCTAAGCCTTCTTGCCCAGCATGGGCAGAAGCTGCTGCAGAGTCAACATTTTGAATTTCGAAATGTCCAGAAAAGTATTTAGAGTAGACAGGTCCAGAATTGGTCTCCATGCTTTGTCCTTTCTTGGTACTAAGAAAACTCTTGAGTAAAATCCTTGTCCCTGCTCTTGTTGAGGCACTGGCTGAATAGCTCTCATGTCCATGAGAGATGAAACTTGTTTTTGTGCCTCTGCCCATTGACTGTGTAGCAGGTCTGGCATACCTTTTGCCTTTGGAAGGGTGTGAAAGTGGAACCTGTAGCCCAGAGAGACTATATTTAAGACCCATTTGTCCTGTGTGATCATGTGCCAATTTTGTGAGAAAAGTGCTAGCTTTCCCCCTAAGGGTGCTGCCACAAGGTAAATGCTTGGCATTGGCAGAGGGAAGTCATTGGGACTGTTTCCTATATGGCTGTGATTTGTCTTCTCCGCTTTTGGAGGTAGAAGCACCCCATTGTTTGGGTCTGTATGAGCCCTGGGGTTGTTGTCTGCCTCTAGGGTGTCTGTATCTGCCTCTCTGTGGCCTGACACAGGAAAGGACCAGTTCTTAGAAGGCCAGTTCCTGCTACATCTGGGTGGCTGTACCTGTAAGAAATCCTTTACTATCTGCATAGATTTAGCTTTATCCTCCATTTTCTTCAGCACCTCTTCTGCCTTCACATCAAATAAAGTATCACGCTGTAATGGAGCATCCAATAATTTTGCTTTAACATGATCATGCAGAGTCTGTTCCTTTAACCAAGCATGCCTTTTAGTGACAGAACCTGTTACAGAGGCACTGCAAGAGGCCTCTAGTGAATCATAACCACATTGCAAAGTATGCTTTCCCACTTGTTCAGCTGCATGCAATAAATCCTGCATTTCCTTGTTCTCAGAACATTCAGAATTTGTCAACATTTTCTGTTTTAGCAGAGACATTAAGTATTGCTGATATTTAAGCATATGAAACTGACAATTTAAAGCCCTTATAGCCAAGGCAGCAGAAGTGTAAATTTTTTTCCCCCATCTGTCCAGAGCCCTAGAATCTCTATCTGAGGGGACAGGGTTTTTTGCAGTAGCAGCTTTGACCCCTTTGGGACCCTGAGAAATAGTTTCTGGGTCAGCAGCAGGGTTTTTATATGGAAATTTATGAGAATCTGCTACCCTGTAGTATCTGTCTGGCTTAACAGGTGCAGGAGGTAAAGAGTCGGGAGACAGGCCTGACTCTGAAAATACATCCTCTACAATATCTAGAACAGGTGGACTAGCAAGAGGTCTGTGCTGAGGTAGTAAAAGAAAGTCTCTGATCCTTTTCTTAGAATCTGAGTAATCTTGGTTCTCCCAGTGGAAATGCTCCCTCATGGTATGCAGGGTTTCCCCAAATGAGTAATCCTCAGGAGGAGAAGCTGAAGGAATAGATTCTTCAGCATCAGAATCCTCATAGGGAGGAATAGAGTATCCCTGTTCTGAAGAGGAGTCAGAAGAAATGGAAATCTGATCAGAGGAATCATATTCAGTGTCTTGCCTAGGCCTCTTATCAGGACGGGGATGAGAACCCCTGATCAAAGTAATTGGGTCTTCGGCCATTTTGAGCATCTGTTTCTTAGGCATGGAAGTCTGTCCTGGAGAATGCTGTACTTGTTGCCTTGTCTTTAAAACTGTTTTAGACTTTGTCTTGGAAGCTGAAGTTGGCTTGATATAAAGCTGTGTAGGTCTGAAAACACCCTCAGAAGCCGATGCCTGCTCAGCAGCTCCGGACCCATCTGAGAAATTAGTTTCCGAAGGCCCAATACCTTGAATATCCAGAGGCCTAGTTGTCTCCACATGGGAGTGGGAGGTGGCCTGCGGCTCTGAGGTAGCGGGTGTCAGGGGTTGCGAAAGCGTCTCACTGAGAACCGGCGTACCGGCAACTGGCCTAGAAGAGGCTTCATCGTCGGTTTTGGACCTCGGATGCCTGTCCTTTTCTTTTTCCTTGCACTTTTTATGAACTCTGGTCGTCGGCTGTTCCGACGGCATTATATAGTTAAACCTTCAGCCAAAGTAATGAAAAGCAAAATCGTACAGATGCTTAATAGTGCATTGGTTAAATCTAGCACAAAACCGACAACTAGCAACGTCGTGGTGAGGGCCTAGGCAAGGAATACAGTAAGAATGAAAATCCTTATGAGGTATTTGCTTCCCACAAGAAATACAATTATTAACTTTTTCTGACATCGGTCTGGAGCAAGAAAAAAGTTTCCCCAACGGGGTACTTAGCTTTATAGAAGACTTCGGATCTGAAACTCAATTTCGAAAATCTCAGGAGTCGGCCGACCGGCACTTGCGAACTGCTTTTTCTTCGGGCACCATGCGGCAAAAAAGACTGAAGAAAATGGCGTCGGCTGCATCTTTTATACCCCTGGCACTCTGACGTCAGGGAAGAGGTGACAGCAACCAACGCCTTACCAGGACTTTGGAATTCAGGCCGACTGCAGGTAGCCTGCCAGCAGGATAACCAAAGTGTAATGACTGCAACAGTGAAACACTATGAACATCAACCACAAGGCATTCTTTAGCTATGTCCGCAGCCTCAAAGGTAATACACAAATGTGTGCAGAGCTCACTGTAAATGTAGCCACCTATACTGATACAGAAGATATAGCAAGCTTACTGGCAGACAAATTCAGTTCTAACTTTACCCCTCTCTCCCTCTCAATCTTCTCTCAGGAAATACCATCAAATATTACTCCCCCTGCTATCACTAGGGAATAGGTCATCAATGCTGTCTCTAAGGCACAGCCTTGATGGGCCACAACAATATCCCAGGATGGCTTCTAAATAGTATGAAACCTGACCTGTCAGGACCTCTGGAATTGCTATTTAGCTGTAGCTTCCAAACAGACTTCATGCCTCATGAATGGAGAACAGCAACAGTCATTCCTCTGCACAAAGGTGGGCCATCTACAGACCAGTAAGTCTCACCTGTCTTATATTCAAAAGCCATGGAAAGAATTATCATGGAAATGATCAATAATGATATAGTAAACCTCCAGACACTGGACCCAACCCAATTTGGTTTCATCAAGGGCCGGTCGCGCCTAGTCAGCCTGGTGGACTTCTTTGAGAAGATCACCAATGCAACGAATGAGGGCAAAATGATCCACACTGCCTACCTTGGCCTAGCCAAGGCATTTGACATAATACCCCACTCGGGCATTGTTGACAAACTCAAGAGGTTAGGTACAAACCCGTACGTCATGCAGTGGATTGCCAACTGGCTCAGACACAGGACCCAGTAAGTTAGAATTGGGAGTCCACCTCTAGAAAGAGGAGAGTCACAAGTAGTCTCTCTCAGAGATGGGTCCTTGAAGTGCTCCTGTTTGCCATTTGCTTCTCTGAAGTCAAGGCCAATGTCAATAGCTTCTGGTTGACTAAATTTTCAGATGATTGCAAATTAGGAGTTGTCACTGAATCCCACACTGACACAAATGTTCTCCAGGAAGGGCTGACACAGACAAACAACTGGTGTCAGAGCAATGGACTAAAACTAAATGCCAAGAAATGCATAATAGTATCCTTCGGGAAGTCATCCATCCCTGATAACTATCATAATGACAACACACTCCTTAGAGTTGACCCAATAGTCAGGGACTTAGGGGCACACAGACAGTAACCTAGGCTCTAACCATCATGTGTCTACAGTAGTGAGGAAATCATTCTATGTTGCACAACTTATATACAAAGGTACAGCATCTAAGTCCAAGGAATTCATTGTTTCACTGTATTTGGCATTCATCAGACATATCACTGAGAATTATGTCCCCTTTGGTATGAAACTAACCAAGCATATCCACAAATGGAATGTCCACAAAGGTTCCTCACTAAAGGAATACAGGGTTCTAAGTAACATCTCCTTTGCAGACCACCTCAAGGCCCTAATCCTGTATTCTGTCTCTTACAGGCTGTTGAGTGGAGATCTATGCCTGGCATACCAGGTATTGTCAAGCTACACCCTGATGGACCTCCTGCATATTCGCAAAACAAACAGTACCAGAATTAATCATTCTAAAGACTTAAACCTTACCTGTGATATAAATATGACTTGCGGGAGAGACAGGTATGTATTACAGAGACTACCTCTTCTCTGGAACAGGCTCCCCATCCATGTGAAGCAGAGTTCCTCCCTAACCCAATTCAAGTGTAACTTGGACAATGGGATGGGGAACAGGAAAATCAACCCTGGCTTGGCACCTATGTCTCTAATGGACACAGGCAACCTGTAAATAGTTCATCTCCCAGGCCCTCACTTGTAAATGTTTCATCTCCCAAACTCCTGCTTACACTTATCAAGGGTACCAGAACTTGTCAGAGATTTGAGATGCATGGCTATGCTTAAAAAGGCCCTTGAGGATGTTAGCCTAGTAAACACCTATGACAATGATGGCCAGAAAAACACTGCCCAGAAACAAGGTTCTTGGTCAGGTCCAACCACTTGCACACGATCTAAAGGACAATTTTGGTTGGAAGTGGAGAGAGGTAATTTGAACCAGATAAAAAAGCATTATGGTAAGCACATAACTCATATCTGGTATTCTGTTTTCATCTCATTCAACCTTTGCAGCAGTTTCCCAAGCTACCAAATACCTGGGTAGTATCAAGGAAGGATATTCTGGAGAATTGTGGTGCCAAAAGATGTATAAGCCCTTGAATGTACATCTACTTTGTAGTGTGATACAAAGGTGTGGCCATACAGTTGACCATGTGGCTACAGCACAAATCTCATCAATAGGTACTCTACCCAAAAAATGGCAGAAGTAGCAACCACCCAAGTGAAGTGCTCCTTCGGTTTTCCTTTTAAGGTCAGAGCCAAACAGATGTATACAAATGTAATATAGTCAGAAAGCCACCTTGATAGTGTTACTTTAGATACATTGCATGACCATGTTTGGCTTTGGAAAAGGCAAGAAAAACCTTATCAGACTTCCTGAAATTCCTTGTTCTATATAAGTAGGAACTACGTTACCAATGAATATCTAGCAAATATAAAATATACTCGCCTCTGTTGAAATATCCTGGGAAAAACATAGGCAGATGGATGATTTGGGTTCAGGTTTTCTGCAGAAGCCACTTTTGGTAAAAATAAAATTCAGGGTTAATTCACTGGGAAACCCTATCTTTATAGAAAATGGGATACGGGGATTTTCAAGATAAGGCTTACAACTCAAAAATCCTCCTTACCAATGCAACAGCAACCAAAAATATACATCGCAAGACAAAAATTTTTGATCTAACTTAGATGTCAGATCAAATGAATGTTTGTCAATGCTTGAAGCATGATAGCGATATCCCATGGGGGGACCAGTTCCCTAACTGGAGTTCCCAAATCAGAGGTTCTTTTCAAAAAGGCCTTAGAGATCTTTAAGGAAGCAGTAGACATCTGGTTTTATTCTACATGAAAATTAGTGATTGCCGCCAACTGTGCCTTGATGGTGGAGTAATTAAACCCACTGTGAAACAATTCTGCCAAAAAAATCTATAAATGGATGGGAGAGGGACTGAAAATGGCTCTGGAGGATTCCCATATGGTACATCTTTTCCTTTTACTGAGATGAACCTTCCATGTACTGGGTTTCTTGGAACAAGATAAAATTTGAAGAACAGGACTAGATAGCCTGGCATCTCTGGTCACCATTAGAACTGGAGAAACAAAGCAGTTAACTTCAGAATTTTCATCTCCTGGTGAGGCTGACCAAATGGTTGATGAAGAAGGTCTGGCTAGGGGTCCAGTACCCCTAGCCAGTGAACTAGACAAGGCTAGTGTAAAGGAAACCAAACTGCCTTGGACCAAAAGGGGGCAAAGAGAATCTCTTTGGCCTTGCACCTTCGGACTTTCTGAAGAAATATGGTACTCAGGGAAAGAAAGTGGAAGTAGTAAAAAAGACCTGGGCTTCAACTGTGTACGAAAACAAACAATTGACAGGATGGCTCCAAACTGGATGAAAGCTGTATTCAAAAGCAGGTAGCAAAGTTAATATCAGGCAAAAAACATAAGACTTTAAAGTGCTTTTCGTTTGTTCTCCAACAAACTTCATCAGAAAGTAATATAGCAACACAGAAACCTAACATTTAAACAAAAAGCATTTAAAAATTTAAAGATGTACTAACTCAATTAGTATAAATGTATACACATCCTCAGTATAGTTTTGGACAAATATAACAACATGTCTTCAAAAGTTCTTGAATTCATAAAAACTAATATGATTAAGAAACTTGCACATAGTAGAAGCATAGAACAGCCAAGACTAAACTTAAAAAGTTGTACACAAAATATAACCCAACACTGCCTGCACTTATTCAAAATTACACTAATATTAAAAACCTATGTTTGAACTTACAATAAAAATATATGTGTTAAAGTCTTTAAACTAGGAATAACATGTAAAAGATAAATTTAATTATATAACTATGAAATAATGATAATAATAGTCAATGTAGTATAACTATCTTTGTAAACTCCTTAATTTTAAAATACAGGAAATGGAACAAGCCTCATTCAAACCTGGAAAGTTGAAGGCATTTAATCTGATCTGCTACAACAGCTCCAATTCTTCCAATTTGAACGAGGCTGGTCCACCCCTGATGTCCTGAATAAATTGGTCAATAACCAGAAATTTGAACGTATGTGTAGGATTCACATAGACATGTTTAGCCAATGCATTGTTGTCTTTATTATGTGAGATGGCATACTGATGTTCATAAACCCTTTGGCAAACAGAACATAAAGCCAGGTACACAACAAATTTACTGTTACAATTGTATTTGGCCTTCAATTTGTAATTTCTATTGTTAACAGCAAACTGGTTAGTACATTCCATATATTTACAAAAATTGCAACATTCACATTTGGACATACCAGTTATTCTAACACATGACCTATTAAGTCTCTCGAGTAGATTTTTAACATTTCTCCCCTTCTTAAAGACAAACTGTGGTTTTGATCCAAAAAATGTAAATATAGAGGGGGTTACATTTAAATAATTCCCAATTTTTATCAATAACATTAATGATAGATTTGGTTTGTGCATTAAATGATGTAATAAAAGTGTAATGAGAATGTTGGTCACTAACCATGCCAAGAAAATCATCATTTAAAGAGGTTTCTTGTGTATCCAAAGTAGCCACCTCAGTAGATGACTTGTCCACACCCAAAATAGGTTTAAATTGCTTGATACTTCTTTTATGTTCAACTTCTTTGATTAATTCATTAATCAAAGGCTCTGCATGAACATTTGTTTTAACAGATTACATTCATTGGTGAAATCTAATTGTAAACTGCATATACTAATACTAATAGGCCATGTGTTAGAATAACTGGTATGTCCAAATGTGAATGTTGCAATTTTTGTAAATATATGGAATGTACTAACCAGTTTGCTGTTAACAATAGAAATTACAAATTGAAGGCCAAATACAATTGTAAGAGTAAATTTGTTGTGTTATGTCCTGTTTGCCCCTGTCTCTAACGTAGCAAAAACTGAACAGCTGAGGGAAAGGGTTTATGAACATCAGTATGCCATCTCACATAATAAAGACAACAATGCATTGGCTAAACATGTCTATGTGAATCCTACACATAAGTTCAAATTTTTGGTTATTGACCAATTTATTCAAGACATCTCAAACAGGAAGAATTGGGCTGTTGTGGCAGATCAGATTAAATGCCTTCAACTTTCCAGGTTTGAATGAGTTACAAAGATAGTTATACTACATTGACTATTATTATCATTATTTCATAGTTATATAATTAAATTTATCTTTTACATGTTATTTGGGTTATATTTTGTGTACAACTTTTTAAGTAGTCTTTTTTAAATGTGGACACATTTCTTTTTGTTTAAATGTTAGGTTTCTGTGTTGCTATATTACTTTCTGATGAAGTTTGTTGGAGAACAAGCGAAAAGCGCTCAAAGTCTGCTTCAACTGTGTACAACAGCATCCCTCAGTGACTTACACTGTGGAAGGATCAGGGCAAAGTAACTGCTGCACTTGTTTGGGTACAAGGCAAAACATTGCAATAAGGCTGGCCTCAGTGACTGAAAATCTGCATTGCTACTGTTTGACTGAGGGACCACTCATGAGGTAGAAGTATAAACCTGCTCAAGTTTGCAAGTTTGTCTTCTAGTACATTGGAAGTCCCTGGGAGCCATTGTGATTAGAAAGTGATGGCAAGATATCACCCACTGCCACAATCTCATGGTTTCCCAGCACAGATATTAACAATGGATTCTCTCTGTTGATGGACCAGATGACAGCCATGTTGTCTGAATGAACTGAAATCACACTAAGTAGAGGGCCATGAAAAGCCTGCAAAGCTAGGAGGACTGCCCTCATCTCTAAGACACTGATGTGAACTCTAGCTTCCATTGTTAACCACAAACTTTGAACCATCTTCCTCTCAAAATGCCCCTCCCCCACTCCACTCCAAAAGGGAAGCATCTATGGTTACCATTGCTATCAAGGGTGGAAAGGAAAACAGTTAACCCCACGACACTATGGGGAAGGGTCAACCACTAAGGGATGTTTCTTGCAAACCATTGTGAGTCAAATTGGTGCATGAAGTGGGTGAGACCTTAGTCACCGCTGGACAAAGAGCCCACTGCAGATATATCATGTAGTATTATGCCTACAGGACTAGAGTCCCATCAGACCTAATAGATGAAGAACAAGTCTTGCTGGGGGACAAGGATGGAGCAGGACTTGTGAACCTACACAGTGCAAGGACAGTACCCTGGACTGGGGAAGTTTGACTATTTGGTGAACTGTGTCCAGGTGGCATCCAATAAATTCTGTTGAATCTGTGTTAGGTGACCATTGAGAAGGTTAATTCGAATTCCCAGTTGTGAGGCAAGGTGAAGCAAAACATCCCTGTATTTTACTAATAGATCATTGATTGGAACAGTAAAGAGCCAAGCATCAAAATAAGTGAACATCTGAAATACGTGCAGTTCAAGGTATTCTGCTACAATCTGGGGAATACCTATGGGGCTGTGGTGAGACCAAAATGCAATGCTCTGAATTGGAAGTGACTGGCTCCCAGCTGGAAAATAAAGGAATCTCCTGGACTGCTTTGTCATCTTGATATGACAGTATGCGTCCTGGAGATCTTCGAGGCACATCCAGTTGTCTTTCCTCAGAAGAGCTTGGATGGATTGACAATCAAGAACTTTGTTTTACAAAATGAATGAGGTGGCTTAGGTCCAAGATTGGCCTTAGGACCCTATTTTCTTCAGAACTAAAAGATCCTTGAATAGACCCTGGATCCTAGCTGATCTGGGGGGGACCTGATAGATGACTCTTTTCTAGTGGCATTTTTACTTCTGCTACTGCTAATCCCATTTGACTGGGTGGAATACTGGGAATGTTTCTCTATTTAGGAGGAGGGGAAACAAAGAGAATAATGTAGCTACTGCTAATGATCCACTGCACCCAAAAAACTTTGGTGATAGCCTGCCAGGCTTCAGGGCACAGGGATAGGCACCCCCTCAAACTGCCTCAAGAATGTGGCAGTCAGGGAACCATTCATAAACGTAGAAAGAATTTCTCCAAGAAAGGACCATGAAACCCTGCCCCCAACCCCCACTTTCATTAAAATAAATAAATCACATTTCTTATTATAGACTGTAGCAAACAGCTGCTACAGTTTATACCTTGCCTGCACAGAGCTCTATGCCGCTCATGTTTACTTAAAAAATATATATATATATATATATATATATTCTTATGTAGCAAGTAGTTGCTACAGATTATACCTTGCCTGAACAGAGCATTACAGTGCTCAGGTTTTACTTAAAGAAAAAAAAAAAAAGATTTTTTCTGACTTTTAAACTGTAGCAAGCAGTGGCTACAGTTAGACCACACATGTAGCACTACAGCACTAAGGTTTGACTACAAATTCATTACTGGCTTTTAAAAGCTGGTACTGCATTAAAGAAAGAGAGATCAGGATAGGCTGGTGATTGAGCCCCCAACACTCTGTGCCAGGGGCAGTTGTCCCACTCGCCCTGCACTAGCTATGTTACAGTGTTGAAGGCTGAAAAAAATAACCCCGACCTCAGACAGGATCTTGCTGTCCTGTCCATTCTTGGTGACCATATCTTTCATTCTGGGTCCAAAAAGTGTTAATCTAGTAAATGGAGAATTAATAAAGGATGTCTTGAAGCCTTCACCAAAATCACAAAGGAGCATTCGGGCATGCCAGTGAATGGTAATCCTGGTGCCCGCTGCCCTTGACATACCATCAGATGCATTTGAACGTAGACACATGGATACTTGAGACATCTACTGTAGGGCAGACAGCTAGGACTCCACCAATTTCTGGATGTCCGCAGGGAGATTGCCTAAAAGGGATTTGATCAATTCTTTTGTCAAATCCATCTGAAACCGTCTTGTGTGTGAGGTAGTTCAGTGCTCTGAGTGTAGAGATTGCTGAAGCATATGACCATTCCCTAAATCTATTAAGAGCCCTAGACTCTTTGTTAAAGGTGTAGACAGATATCCTCTCCTTGGAAAGTTCTTTCCTAGTGGCTGCCACTAAAATCATAGCAACTACTTGTGGACCTCTGCTCCAATGATATCTATTCCTAGAAGCTACTGGAATTTTGTTTTTCTTCCAGGTCCACTGAGAGACTAGGTCTATAAGTTCATCAGCAGGCAGAACCACCCAGAAGGTAAAAGAGCCAACCCCAAATGCCTCAAGGAACAGGGACTCCTCCGAAAAGGAAGTTTCCAATGACCAACCCCTCGCTGTTTCATCAGCTCCAAAATGTTTCCAATGGAAATATCCTCAACAGGGGATCATGGGGACCACTCCCCCTTCATCAAAGTAGGGAGTGACTCAGGAAAAGAGTATAAATGTGTCCTCTCACATATCAGTTTGCTAGGATCCTCTTCTGTATGGACTTCTGGAGAATGCTCGGAATTGGATGGGGAGCTCACTTGAGCATCCTCAAGGCCATGAAAGGCTGACTGTCCCTGCTGATCGGGATGAGTAGACACAGAAAAAGATTGGAGATCAGGACAGCCTCAACATGGCAGAGTCACCTCTTCTCTTGACTTGGAGAGAACCCATTTGCATGTCTCAAAAGCTGAAGTCACCACTGGAGCTGAGAAAGAATCACCCCTAACTAAGGCTGGAAGGATATGATTGGCATCAACATAACCCTTCTCCTATGCCAGCAATAGTGTCAAGCTATCAAGAGCCAAGGGACCAAGAGGAAGGAACACAGATGACAACTTTGGAGTTGACCCTAACCCACAAAGCTATGTACCAATGCTTCAGCTCCAGCACGTGTCCCAATTAGACACCACCAGAATAGAGAGTAAGGGAAGCCACTGAAGTCAAAAAAAAGACCATTGGTACCAATGAAGGACTTCAGAGACTGGTACAAGAGACAGCAATAGCAGAGTTGTAGGGATCAGATCAGGTGCTCTTGAAGGGGTGGGAGCTGGGAGGACCTCCAGTTTAATCTGCATCCACAGGAACTTCCACATCATCCTGCTGACATCTGCTTTCTTGATGAGTGGACATGCCTGAAGCATGAAGACATCGACAATGGCCAAGAAATTTGCTTCTCTTGGAGAAAGGGGGGAGTGCAACCTCAGACTCACCAGTGAAAATTATGAAGGAATGGAAGGTGATCGGATCTGGTGAGACTCTGCATCTGAATGTCTTGAAGTCTTCAGAGCAAAACTTGAAATATCTATTGGATCTGGATATCTTTTACAGGATCTTTTCTCATATTACCTTTCCTTTTCTCTCTCCTTAAATGTCTCCTTTTCTCTCTTTGGAGCTAGAGAACTTGACTGTGCAACAGTTGGGCACCATACTCCCTGCTTGGGTGGGATGCAGGGCCTTTGAGGCCAATTTGTCTTGTTGCCCTTGAAGTGCTTGAGCCAAACGATGCACAAGCCTCACACTCGATATCTAGATGGGTGACACCTAAACAATAAACGCATAAGAAGGCCGAACATTTTTTAAAACCAGTGGCTTTACTGGTCATGATGAAAAGAGAAACAGATGCACAAGGAATAACAGCAATAAGTATAAAGCTAAAAAAACAGAAGCAGCTAGGACAATTTTGTATATGTATTTATTTTTGTAAAGGGATATACAGCTGAAAAGTTTAGACTAAGAAATTAAAATTACCTAACAGGTAAAAATATCTAACAGTAGGGGAAGAAAATATTAATAGGTGATACTAAAGAAGAAAAAGGTAATAATTCTTAACAGAAAAAAATTAGAAATTGACTTAACCAAAGGATTTTGTTAGAGCTCTCATATCCCATATCCTAGTAGTTCAAGCGGAAGTGAGATCTGAGATTTTCTCTGGAAAGGAGGGAATTATGGGTGAGGGGAGGAGTTAGAGCCCTGTATCCAAACTCTGGAAACTCCTGAGTTCTGATCCGATTGGATCTAATAACCCAAAGGTTGAATCAGAAGAAAACAGACATTGGATCACATGCTTACTCAGTATTCTGCATAACAAACCAAAAAAAGAAGTTATGTCCTTACCATAACGTTCCATGTGGAGTGTTCATCTCGCCTTGGTTATTACACATGGGTTCGGAGCCGATCCTCGGCTCCGTGCCGGCTGACTGCAAGCTCTGCATCGAGAAGAAGCTCGAGGACATCTAATACCCACAATCCCCCTCTGCCTTTACCTCAGATCTAGTTTGCAAGCAAACCAGACATAAAGCATGCACACATGCCAAACTATATACATAAAAGTACAGATATACAAACATACCAAAGGTATGATAGTAACACTAATACTGCAACAGCAGAAGGAGAATACTCCAGACCAGGCACCAAATCGAACGTTCTTCCTAAGGGTGGGAAGGGTGGGAGTGTAATAACCAAGGCGAGATGAACACTCCACATGGAACGTTATGGTAAGGACATAACTTCTTTATGTGAGAGTGTTCAATCTCGCCTTTGTTCTTACACATGGGTAGCGTCCCTAGCTCCATGATCCTGAGGAACTCAAGGGAGAACGTTCTTGAGCACAGTGGAACCAAAGGTTGCCCTATCCCTAGAAACCCTGTCCACTTTGTAATGAGAGATAAATGTATGTGGTTTAGCCCAAGTAGCAGAATAGTGTCTAGTGGTGTGAGCCAAAGATGTAGAAACTGATCTGGTGGAATGTCCTTTGGGTTTTGCTGATAATGTTTGATCAGAGGTCTCATAAACATATGTGATACAGTCAGTTAGCCATTTAGAAAGAGTTCGTTTTAACTGCAAGACCTTTTCTGCTGTCAGCAAAGGCTAGAAATAGTTGATCAGATTTCCTGTGATCTTTTGTTCTATCCAAATAAAATCTGAGTTGTCTATGGACGTCCAGTTTATGCAACATATACTCCAATTTATTAGAGTGGTTCTTAAAGAAGGTGGATAATTCAATGGACTGATTAATATTACTAGAAGAACAAACTTTGGGGAGAAAGGATGGATTAGTGCGTAGGGATACTCTGTCAGAATGAAATATTAAATAAGGATGTTTGACAGAAAGGGCCTGAAGCTCAGACACTCGTCTAGCAGATGTAATGGCCACTAGAAATAAAGTTTTCCATGACAAAAATTTCAATGTGCAACTTGAGGCTGGTTCAAAGGGTGGCAACATCAATTTAGAGAGCAACAGGTTCAAATTCCACGGTGATGCGGACTTCTGACTGGTGGTCTGATATGAAAAGAACCTTTTAAAAGGCTTTACAAAGTCTGTGAGCCATAATAGGCACCACATTCCTCTACATGATAGTTAGAAATGGCAGCTAACTGTACTCTTAAAGTAGCGAAGCTCCTTCATGAAATAGTTCAGTCAAGAACTCTAAAACCTTGTTTAGCAGACGGCTATAACAGGGTCCAAATGATGTGACTCTGCCCAAAGACAAAACGTTTCCACTTACTGGTGTAAGTCTTTGTAGTGGAAACTTTATGAGAAGCTACTAAAATATCTTGAACCGCCGATGTAAGGGGAACCGACCTGGCTAGAAAAGCAGCCAAGCTGCTAGATGGAGAGATTCTAGAGATGGGTGAGGAACTCCTGGTGAGTCAGTAGATCTGGCTCTGGGTCCAGCATCCAAGGTCCCTGAATGCGGTGATGCAATAGAAAGGGAACCAAATTTGAGGCCAGAGCAGCAATGAGAATAATAGTCCTCTGAAGGTTGTTGGCTTTCTGTAGAAACTTTGCAATCAGGGAAATGGAGGAAAAGCATATAGGAGACCGGGGCCAATCGTGCACCAGCGTCCCTGGGGACTTCCCTGGAGGGTAATAGGGCAAAGTAGCTCCTGCATTTGGCGTTCATTGGAGGCATAAACAGATGGCTGGCCCCATTTAAAATCCTTCGCAACTGACTGTTTGAGGGACCACTCGTGAGGCAATAGTATTGCCCTGCTCAGCCTGTCGGCTATGGCGTTGGATGACCCGGGATGTGCGTTGCGATCAGAAAGCGACCGTGGACTCTGCCCATTGCCAAATTCTCATGGCCTCTCTGCATAGTTGGTAAGACCTGGTTCCCCCTTGCTTGTTTATGTACCAGACTACGGGCATGTTGTCTGTCTGAACTGCAATGGTCCCTGGAGGAAGAAGGGGAGCAAAGTGTTGCAGCAAAAACACTGCCCTCAACTCCAGAACATTGATGTGCAGATTGTACTCCAGATTGGTCGATTCGCCTTGGACTGTCTGTCCCTGAAAGATGCCCCCCCACCCTATCAGGGAAGCGTCCATGGTTATAAATGCGCTGGCGGTGCTGGTAGCACAAATGGTCTTCCGCTGGATAGGTTGCAAGTCTGTAACCACCACATTAGGTGTGATTTGCATGTTTTCGTTATCAATATTTCGTGAGTCAGTGGAAGTTGTTGGAATGACCATTGTGCAAACAGAAGCCATTGTAGCACTCTCATGTGCAGTCTTCCCAATGGTATCGCAATGAGAGAAGCTGCCATGAGACCCAAGACTTTCAGAACAATTTTGCGGTGACTTTCTGGACGATAGCAGAAGGAAATGTTGAATTGAAGTGCCACTATTCTTTCTGCAGGAAGTTTTAGAACTAAATGGTGCGTATCTAATTCCGCTCCTATGAATAAGATATGCTGTGATGGCTGTAGCAAGGATTTTTGAAATTTACTGAAATTCCAAGGTGTGTACAAAGTTGTAGGGTGTAATCCCTGGCTTGTATCAGTTGCGCCTGGTGGTGGCAGACAGAAGCCAGTCGTCCAGATACGGAAACACCTGGAATCCTAGGCGCCTCAGATGAGACGCTACCACTGCCATGCATTTGGTGAAGACCCTGGGGGCTGTAGTCAGACCAAAGGGCAGGGCTCGAACTGATAGTGACTGGCTCCCAGCCAGAATGATCCCTGGACGCCCTGGCCATTTTGATGTGGTAGTATGCATCCTTCAGATCTATCGAGCACATCCAGTCGTCCTTCCGTAAGAATGGAAGGATCGATTGAAGCGTGACCATTGAACTTTTCCTTCTTGACAAAGGTGTTGAGATGGCTTAGGTCCAGAATCGGCCTCCAGTCCCCTGTTTTCTTTGGAACTAAAAAGAACCTTGAGTAAGTTCTGAATCCTATTTGGTCCGCTGGGACTGGTTGGATGACTCTTTTTCTAGCAGCTTTGAAATTTCTGTAGCTGCTGGGTCTGATGGGGTGGTACATCTGGGAGTTTTCTCTTTGGAATGGGTGTGGATAGAAATGGGATTTTGTAACCTCTGGTAACAACGCTTTTTACCCAATTGTCTGAAGAAAGGTTTTGCCAGGCCTGAGGGTATAAAGCTGCGACCCCGACTGCCTCCAGAGCAGGACAGTCGGGCCTCCTCTCAGGAGTGCTGAAAAGGTTTGCCAGGGAGGTTATCCCTGTCACCTTGGTTTTGCGGACCCCCTCTGCCGCCAGGCGTCTTCCACCTCTGCCCCTGCCTCTAGAGGCATCACCCTGTGTGTTTGGGAAAGATCCTTGGGGTTTTCGAAACCACATTTTCCCACCACATTGCCCTTTGGGGTACGGTCTGGAAGGGTGGAAAAATGGACTCCGACAGCAGACAGAGTCTTTCCCTCCTGTTCACAGGTAAGGGTCTCCTTTACTTTAGGGCCAAAAAGTGTGGCTCCATCAAATGGGGCGTTAGTAAAGGAAGACTTGAAGGCTTCCGCAGCGAACATAAGCGCATCCAGGATTGCCTACGAAGAGCAATCGCTGAAGCCGCTGCCCTACTCGATCCTTCAGCTGCGTGGGATATCAGCCTCATGGACGAGTTTACAATGGATGTAAGGGTGTTGAGATGTGCTGTAACTTTCTCTGAAACAGCAGCATCTGTAGTACCCTGGAGGTATCTCCCAACTCTTTGACTAGATCCCTCTGTAAGCGTGTAAAATGAGTCAAATAGTTCAGGGAGCATAGAAAGCCGCTGAACTGAAAATGCTTTCCCGTATCTGTCCATGGTCCTAGAATCTTTGTTAGGCGGATGGACAGATGAGGAAACATCTCCTTTTTCGTGGCTGCTGCCACCACCATGGCGTCTACTGGAACTCCTTTAGTGAGGTAAGCCTTGTCCTGTGGTGCCGTAATGTACTTATTTGGCTTCCTAGGGACTGGTTCCACCGTGTCAGGGTCTCCACGCCCTTGAGCAATCAACTCCATTAACTCATCGAGGGCGGAGTGACCCAGGAGGAGGAAGGGCGAGCACCAAATGCCTTCAGCAAAACTGACTCATCCTCAGAAGGGGGGAGGGATTGCCAGTCACCTCTCTGTTTTAGGATCTCCAAGATGTCAGAAAAGAGACATCTTCTGAAGGTGACTTAGGGACCCTTCTGACTCATCTAAGTCAGTATCAGATGTCAAGGATTCTTGTGGAGAATCCAAGTGTCTCCTCTTACACAATCTTTTCCTAGGGACTTCTTAGGGGAGCATCCGAAGAAGCCTCCGAGGAAGAGGGGCACCCTCCAGGGGTGGCTGAGACACTGGTGCCCGCGCTTGGATGTGGCCGTGGGTGCAGAGGAGGATAACGGTCCTTTGTGGGGAGGAGAAGCTGTTCCTGCTGATGTGGTTGTCTGGGTAGACAACACCTTCCTCATGAGGTCGAAGGCCCCGGGTCCCGAGTCGAGGTATCTCCCGGTTCGAAGAAATGGGAAGAATCCCGAAACAGGAACCGAAGGCACCGACCCGAGGCCGGAACCGAGTCGATCCGCCGAGGCTCGAGAGGAGCGTCGGAACGAAACATCGGTCCGACTCTCGGTCCCGGAACCAAGGATGGATCTTGACCCGAGACTCCCGTACGGATCGGATGGAGTCGAGGTGAGCGGTGCCGACCGAGAAAAGGCGGTTCTGGCACCGAGGGCTCCACAATCATCAGTTCAGCTTCTTCCGGCTCCGGAGCCTGGACAGGTCTCGGAGGAGGAACAGTTGGTGATAGTGGCAGGCCTTCAAGTCTCGACATCAACTGAGAGGAGACCGAGATAAGCTTGGATAGGGCCGTATGCTCCATCAATTTCTGCACCACACGGTCCACATCGGTGTCAGAAAGGGTCTGGAAGAGCAGTCGAAGGGATCGAAGGCGGAGCCGACCTCAACAGAGTCGGTGGAGGGAGCTCCGTCACCGGTTCCAAGACTCGAGGCTCGAAACTGCCAACAGTTGAACACTCGGCCCAGTCTGTGGAACCGGTGATCTAACTTTACCCAAGAGCTCGGAGCCGATGACTTGGGCTCCGGCGTCTTCGATTCCCTCGAGGATTTGGATGCCTGGTCTGAAGCATCCAGAGCCTCCTGGAAAGAGGTTTCAACAAACCTCTGTCCATCAGTTTCCTCGCCTATCTGTCATGACCCTCCCACTAAAAGAGTGACAAATAGAACAGTCCTCTTGTAAGTGGAGAGGGCCAAGGCAGTAGACACAGGAACTGTGGTTGTCCGTGACCGACATCTTTTGGCCACACTGGCAGCGTTTGAATCCAGATTTCATTTTCTCAGACATATTGAAGTAAGAGAAAAAAAGTCAAGTCCAGTAACAGTCAATCCAGAGAAAAAAAGGGTCAAATCCGGTAGATATGTAAGTCCGTTTGTCAATCCAAGTAGGGGTGGTAGGCCCCGAAAAACTCTATACCAGTTATATAGTTAAACTAAGTTAAACTAAGTTAACGGTATTTCTCTCTCTACTCACACCATACACTAACTACAATAACTAGTGTTCTTAAACAAGTTCTCTTGAAAATTTAACAAAAAGAAGTTTAAATCTTATCTGAAAACCCTCGAGCTAGCCTCCAGCGATGCGAATGCAGCAGCGGCAAACTAGATCTAAGGTAAAGGCAGAGGGGGATTGTGGGTATTAGATGTCCTCGAGCTTCTTCTCGATGCAGAGCTTGCAGTCGGCCGGCACGGAGCCGAGGATCGGCTCCGAACCCATGTGTAAGAACAAAGGCGAGATTGAACACTCTCACATTATTTGTTAAAGTGACTTTGTAGTTCAAGTATATTGTTTTGCTTTCATTTTGATTACAGTCCACACATGTGCTCCAGGAAACAGATTAGCTTTTTGAAGTCCCAGGCTGTAGACCTAAACCAGGTCCTGAGTCCAGATTTGTAATCCAAGTAATTCTTTCAGGTATAGTTCACAAGTTAGTCCCATTACAGCTGTTGCTTTCCACACCTTCAGAGTCTTTTGAGAAAGTTCCTGCTTATCCTTCCGAACCTCCACATAAGGAACAAGTTTCCTGCCTTACTGTTGCCAGCTACTACTTCTTATACAGTACTAATTGGCAATTACTGCCTTGTCAACTGGTCAATACATATTTCTCCTGACTAACACTCTGGAACTTCTCATTCCCAAGGCAGATTTAAAGGGAACATAAACCTTTTTCAAACTCTGCATACCAATATACCTTTCTTTAAAAACTGTCATATTTTAAAACCTGTCATATTTTAAAATAACCTGCATCTGTGCCACGGCTGTGTTTTGATAAATATACACCAGGCAATTACTGGCCCTAACTGCCAAAGTGCTAGAAATATAAATCTTCTTACCATCTGTTTAACAATCTTTGTTAAAAGGAAAAGTTCCAGGAACACGAAGAATGTGTTACGAAGATCGTATAAGCAGTAATTCATAATGACATGGTCAAATTTCAAGTTTAATTAAACGTAAGAATTTCCCTTAGCAAACCTATATCAAAGATCAGCAGACTTATGGACAGGCAGATGAAAGTCAGGACGTAATAGATTTTTCTTCCATAAACCTTAAAAGACTTAAAATAAAAGAAAAATAATTATCACAAACTCTGCTACCTTCAACATATGTAACGTGGAGACAAAACTACCACCATAAACCATAAAACATAAAACAAAAGTTATGTACTTAGCATAACATTAGATCGGTGGTGTATTCTGTCCATTCCTTAACAGATGGATCTAAGATCCAACTTCAGATCTGGCTTCGGTCACTTCAAAGCTTTGGATCTGGTGATCCGGCTCCTCCCCTACCCATAATCCCTATATATAGAATATGCTACCTCAAACCGAGTTTGCCTGCTGAAAAAAACACTTAAGAAATGTTTAGTAGTACATGATAGAAACATCAACAGAAATTCAACACTATGGTAAGTACATAACTTTCATATCTGATGTTGTCTTTCCAATCCATTCCTCAACAAATGGGACCATTACCAGCTACATTTATACTTGGGATGCCTCATGGAAGGATATTCCTGAGCACAACTGAACTAAAGGAAACTCTGGGTCTGGACTGGGTATTACATTTATAATGTGAGATGAAGGTATGGACTTTTGACCAAGTAGCTGCAGCACATATATCAACTGGGACACTAGAGAAGACGACTGTAGAAGAAGCCACAGATCTTGTAGAACTAGCCTTAGGGGTTGAAGGCAGTGATAAACCCCTTTTCTTAGTAAATGACAGAAATGCACTGAGCCAGCCAACAAGATAGTGGAACCTTAGATACTGCTTTTTCCAATCTGGATTTAGAAAAGGAGACAAATACCTGATCAGATTTTTTGAAAGATTTTGTCCATTGCAAATAAAAACACAAGTAGTGGTGAAGATCTAACAAATGAAAGGAATATTCACCCTTGTTTGTGAAATTTGGAAAGAAAACTGGCAAATTTATGGCCTGGCTAATGGACAAGTTGGAAACCACCTTAGAAAGAAAAGACAGATTGGTTTTTAAGAGCACTTTGTCTTTGGGAAAAATTAGATAGCGAAGCTTTGAGGAAAGGATATGAAATTCAGAAATTTTCCTGGCAGAGGTGATAGCCACCAAAAATAAAGTCTTCCATGACAGAAACGTCATATCAGCTTTAGCAGCAGGTTCAAATGAAGGGCTTGTCAGAAACTGCAAAACAGTAATGATGTTCTATGGAGGAATGGATCTCTAATTAGGGCGAAGAAGAAAGGTGCCCCAGAGAAATGTCCTGGATAATCTAAGAGAAGCTATGGGTGTATGTTTTTCTCTCACATGGAAAAAAGAGATGGCAGCCAACTGGATATAGATGGTGGAGTGGCTGGCTCCACACTGAAAAAAGTATGTCAGAAAATTAAATTGCTGGGAGAGGGGCTAAAAAAGTGCCAGCGTTCTTCTCCACAGCCCAAACAGAAAACCTTTTCTATTTGCTCTTACACAGTTTCTGGTGGAAGGTCTTTGTGAGGAAGCTAGAATGTGGACAACAGAAGGGGAAAACCTGGACTGCCGAACAATCATTGTAATTGAAGAAACCATGCAAGTCAATTTAAAGGTCTGATTGTTCACGTGAGGCGACCCTGACAACCAAGACAGTAAGTCTGTGTCAGACCCCAGCACCCAGGGAGGGTGAATTAGAGGAGGCCAGAGAGAGAGAACCCACACTTGTCGGGGCCAATAAGGGGGTTATGAGGATGACTTTGACCTTAAATGCTGATGCTTTCTATAAGAACTTTGGGATCAAAGGAGTTGGAGGAAAGGCATAAAGGTGTCACAGGGGGCCAAGGGTGCATTAGATCATTCAGTGGTGACTCCCACTGATGGGGTACTAGAGCAAAGAATTTGTTGTACTTGATGTTTAGGGGAGACAGAAACAGACTGCAACAATGTTGGCCCCAACAGTTGAAAATCTGCTCTGTTACCAATGGATTGAGGGACCACTCTTGAAGAAGTAGAATGGATATGATCAACCTGTCCACAAGAATGTTGGATCTCCTTGAGATATAAACTGCCATAAGAAAGCAGTGAAAATATGTCGCTCATTGCCACTTTCTCATAGCCTCTCAACACAAGGTTTAAGATATGGTTCCTTCCTGTTTGTTGATGTACCAAACCACAGCCAGGTTGCCTGTCTGGATAAAAATCACACCCAAGGGGAGAAAATCCTGAAAGGCCTGCAGTGCTACAAGGACTGCTCTCATCTTCGAGATACTGATGTGAAGGCTGTGTTCTGTTTAAGACTATGTGCCCTGGACAGTCCTTCCCAGATAATACCTCCACATCCCAGCTGTGGTCACTATGGCCGGTGGGGGGTGAAAGCAAATCCCAAATGAAGACATGGAGAATTTAGCAATCACTCTATGTGATCTTTGCAGATGTTCGGAGGATGTGCAGATAGGACATTGGTTGTGTTCTGATTGATAGGACCACCAGTGTCCACTAAAGGACTCACATATGGAACCTGGCTACTTGACCCAAAATAATGAAGGCAGCCATGGAGTCTAAAAGGCAACTCATTATCCTGGCAAGTGGCTTCCAGTAGGTCAAGACTTGAGCTTGTTGATGGAGGGATGAGATCTGTGTTTGAGGGAGTCTTGTTATCAGAGATTTTATGACAAAAAGTGCCCCAATGAATTTCAGAGGCTGAACTGGTTGTAGTTTGGATTTTTGTAGGATGGCTGTTATTCCCAAGTCATCACATAGGTGGATCAAGGAGTCCTTGAACTGAATGAGTAGATCACTGGAAGGAGTGGTAATGAGCCAGTCGTCCAAATAGGGGAACACTCATTACCACTGCAGTTTGTAGTCAAGCTGCTGCTACTGCCATGCATTAGGTAAACACCTGGGGGGGCTGTGGTGAGTCCAAAGGGCAGAGCCCTGAATTGGACGTGAGTTGTTTCCCAGATGGGAGCAAAGATATCTCCTGGATTGCCTGTCCAGTTTTATGTGGTAGTACACCTCAACACAGAATAGACTGAACAATGACCATCCAGAATTTCATGCGTTTCATAAACTTATTTAAGTGACAAAGGTACAAAATTAACTTTTAGGTCACCACTATTCTTTGGCACCAAAAAGAACCTTGAGTTAATTCTGGATCCTTCCTGGTATGGGACCTTTTTGATGACTTGATTATTTAAAAGCTTTTTTTTCTCTAAACTGGCATTTTTCTTTGTGAGGGTGGATCATCAGGAATTTTTCTTGAATGCAATGGAGGAGAATAAAAACAAATAAAGTAGCCTGTCAAAATGATTCTCAACACCCACTTGTCTTGAGTGATGGATAAGCATCCCTCACCTCGACTGCCTCCTGAGAGTGACAGCAAGGCAACCCTTCAGGAATACTGGAAAGGCTTCCCAGATACTGGACCTCTGAAGCCTTGATTCTGTGGATTACATCTGCCTTTTGGGTAACATCTAATATGCGAGTTCCCCTTCTGCCAGCAGAAGCCTGCTCTCCAAGAGAGTTGGGTGAAAAAACATGTGATTTTTGCAACTATATTCTCTTCCCTGCCTTCTGGTTTCTGGAGAAGATCTTTTAAGAGAGCAAGAATTTGATTCCTATGGCAGATACAGATTTGTCATCCTTTTCACTCCTGGAAATAGTTTCCTTCACTTTTGGAATGAGCAAGGTTGATCTGTCATAAGGGACATTGACAGATGACATTATAAAGTGCTCCACAACATCGCATAACCATATCCAGGTATGTCCTCTGATGCAAATGCCAATTCCAGCTGCCCTAGACTCACCCTCTGTAGCATTAGTGATAAGGCGCATAGAGGTGTTGGACAAGGACTGTAAGGTAGCCAGCTGAGAATCGAAAGTCTTGCTCCTTGGAGATAGGTTCAACTGTGTCATACTCCTTCCCTGTCTGGGATGAAATGAAATCAATCATCTCATCAGTGGAAGGGGATCACCTAAGTAGTAGACGGGCCAGAGCTGAAAGCCTTGAGAAAGAATAAGTCCACAGAAAGGGTTTGGGAAGACCAACCCCCCTTTCTAAGAAATTCAAGAATCTCACTGAACAAGACATCCTCAAGGAGGGGATCTAGGGGAACTTTCTCTCTCATCGAAATCACTGTCAGTTGTAAGAGACTCCTCCAGGGAATCCAAGTGTCTCCGTTTAAACTTGTATTTTCTATGAACCTCCTCTGCAGGTTGCTCAGGAGAGGACTCAGAAACGTACAAGATCTCTCTAGGGAGAGTAGGTTCAAGGTTCTCAGGAACTGGCTGTGTTGATGGAACTAGAGGAGAGCAGGCTGTGAACCCTGGGAGATCCCATGGGGTGGGGTTAGATCTGGCTCCAAGAGGGAAGATGTTACTCTAGGTTGGAATACCCTTTCAAAAGCCTCAAACCCAGAGCCTGAAATGAATTCAGGTGATATGGCCTTTGCAGCCAAAACTCTTGGAGGTGGCTCAGTCCTGGAAACAGTTTGATTTGGGTCTGAGGCTGTTGCCAAAGTAAAACTCTATCTAGTGTCAAGGCTTGTAAGGGGAGAAAAGGATCTGAAAACTTTTGATTGATCCTAACCTGTCACATTTGGCACCAGTGTTACAGCTCCAAAAGTCTGATGGCTTCAATAAGATAGGAGCTGGCTTAGTCAAAGAACTCAGTGGGGTTGATAAAATATGTAGTCTCATCTCTGATACAGATCTACCCTGAGAAAGAATCAGATCCAGGGGCTCCAATCCAAGAGGCTGGTTTGGAGTAGAAGCTAACAAGGAGTGATTGGGGGGGACTGGTTCAACTGGATCAGACAGTGGTTAGAGCCAGATGTAACCCTTACTGGCTCTGGGTCCAAAAAAATGCCTCATCATCCTGTCCATGTCTACTTCAGTAAGGTTCCGAGAGGATCTAATTGACCTAAAGGATGAGGTCGAAGAGGGAGGCCTATATGAATATGAAGGTCTGTCTTGTACGATCTGAGACCCAAGTCTGGGAGTGGCGCGCTCTCAAAAGAACTTAGAAGGAGATGTGGATCCAATAATTACTGGATCCAAAAATAGCATTGGTTCCAAAGGTTTGCTGAGCTTCAGTGATGGAGCCGATGAGTCAGTCAGTTCCAGAGACCATTTCCTAGAAGATTTTGATTTATCCATTTCTGAAAAAATCTGAGTGCCTTTGTCATAAGCTTTATGTTTGTCCTGTCTCTTTGTAGATGAAGCAGGGGAAGAAGAAGATGATGATGAAGAGGCAACTGGCTTCCCCAAAGGAAAATAGTTTTTTCTCCAGTAGTGGGTAGAAGACCCTTAAGTATTAATTTAGTTTATCTCTCCACTAGAGCCCTTAGCCAAAGGCCTCACAAACTGAGCAGGGTACATCAAGGTTTGAGGGCCAAGGCAGTACACACATCTGTCCTGTGCATTAGAATTGGAGAGCTGGTGTCTGCATGAGACACTTTTTAAAAAAGTCAGCCACAATGACAAGGTTGCCAAAATCACAGCTCTAACTAGGTAAGAGAGAAGTATACTAATTAAAACAGTAAGAAAAAAACTACTATCCTAACCTAAAGCTACACGAATACTATACAAATAGGAAAAAGATTAACAAAATAGTTTTTCCTTTTTTTACTACCCAATAAAGGTTAAGAAAAAAACTACAAGGGGAGGTAAACAGGTAAAAGAGAAAGCACTTATCTGAAAGAAATATAAGATAAATAGTTAGATTTATATCAACTACACCCAAGCAACAAAGATCCATCCAGCATTGAAAGCAGCAAATGAAATCTGAGGTAGTATGTACTGTGCATGGGGATTATGGGTAGGGACAGGAGCCTGAGTACTTTATCCAAAGCTTTGAAGTGTCCGAAGCCAGATCCAAGGTCAGATCAGAGACCCATCTGTTGAGGAATGGATGGAAAAGGCAAAATCAAATCCATATATAAATCTGCTAAATACACTATTTATGTGTTTAGTGAAATTAATATCCTGAAATGGAGAGCCAGAGGACAGTGAAGAATATTTATGGTTTGAGAGGATGCACTGTGATAGAAATGCTGAACAGATAAGGTAGACTCCTCTTCCTCAGGTGATGCTAGAGAAGAACTTCTAGTCCTTTTCTTTTTCTTATTTAAAGCCTTTATCTGTATCAACATGGGTGTAGAGTGCTCCATCATGAACTCCAACCGATGCTGGCCAGATAAAGGGACAAAGATTATTCTAGATGCTTTTACCTGAAGAAGCTGATACTACTTCCTCAACTAATTTCTTACAGTATACAGGGAGTAGAATGTAAATGGTAGAACTGGTCCCTTAGAATACAAAGGAAAAGCTTTTAAAAAGGGGGTAAACACAGGCTCACCCTTCCACAAAGATATTTCAGGGTTAGCAACCTCAAATTTCAAATCATTTGGTCTGATGCTAGAAATGACAAAGATAACAGTTTTACCTTGTATTTTTTAGGACGTGTTGTCAGGAGAGGCTAAACAGGCACAGAATTAACTTCTTAGATCTGTCTTTTGGCAACAATAAAAATACTCATAACCTGCCAGACTTCAAATACAACTGAAAAAGGTACACCAATGCTAGAGTCTGATGGGACAAAGTCTTCCTCATTATAGTCTGCTCTTTTTCTGCATGTCTTTTTTTTTTTCATTTCTCAATTTTTGATGGTTCTGCAATATTTTTCTTCACATTATTTTCTAATGATGTAAGAATTTTCTTTTGTCAGAAAAGATGCTAAAGCTTTATGCCTTCTTAATTTTAGTACCCTGTTTAAATTTATTACATTACTTACAATCTTCTACATTATGAAGAGTCCAAACAAAATGCAAAGAACATACAAGTCTTTTGTGGCCAGCACTCTATCACAGCTGCATTGGATAACCATCTTAGGTTCATAGGTTCATACTAGGCTATCTGCCCTGGGGCATTTATAAGCCTAGCCCGATTGTGTTTGGCTTACACCACCCCTTGATTTGAGTATACTGTGCCCTTTTTAAAGTTTAGTTTACTGTGCCTCTGTCTAATAGTGACACGGAAGTAATCCCCAGGACAAACCTACGATCCCCCATCCACTCATCAAGATTCTTCTTGAAGAGAGTCAGTGAGGTGCTCTGCCTAACATGAATTGGAATTCTATTCCAGAGCGAAGGGAGCCTTCTGGGTTATGAATCTGTCCCTCCAGCATGTTCCATTTATTTCTGTGCTGAGGTTCAAGTCCCTCGAGTGCGTGGCTCTAAGGGATTTAGATTTACTGAGGTGGAGCATGTCCATTAATTCTGGGTTGGACATAACTTTATATGTCAGGCATAGATCGCCTCGAAGTAGGCGGTATGCAACTGAGTAGAGCTGGAGTTTTTTTAACCGAGCAGCATATGGAATCGGTTTGAGTCCCTTGATCCTCCTGGTAAGGTACTTTTGGGGTCTTTCTAATTGCTGCAGGTGTCGGGTAAGGTACATCCCAAAGGGGGCATTGTATTCTATGATGGGCCTGATGAGGGATGAATAAAGGGGCACGATTACCTCTCTTGATCTAGATGTGAATCCTTTCATGATGAGGTGGGCTATGTAGAAGGTCTTTCTAACCACTTTGGCAATATGGTTGTCAAAGGAGAGATTGCTATCAACTTGGGTCCCCAGATCCCTAATTACTTTCTCTGTACTTAATGGGTTACCACCTATGTGGTAATTTGTGGGCACATTGTTTTTGCCAAAGGGTATGACTATACACTTTTTGGCATTTAGCTTTAGACCATGGCTCTGGCACCAGTTATCCGTCTCTGCGAGACCTTTTTGAAGGATGTTTGTGTCAGCTGGAGAGTCGATTATGGCCCAGTTTGCAGTCATCTGTGAACTTGGTGAGCCATAGTCCTCCACGTTGGCCTGTACCTCAGAAAAGTAAATACCGAACAAGAGAGGTCCCAGGACAGAACCTTGTGGGACGCCACTTGTGACCAGTTTCGAGTCTGACATGGCTCTAGCAACTCTGACTCTGTGGGTTCTGTCTTTGAGCCAGTTTGCGACCCATCTTGTGACATAGGGGTTTATATTTAGGCTGGATAACTTATCTATGATGCCCTAGTGGGGTATTGTGTCAAATGCCTTTGCGAGGTCCAGATAGGCTGTGTGGACTACCTTCCCTTCATCTATGGCCTTGGTGACTGTTTTGAAGAAGTCGACCAGGTTCAAAAGGCAGGATCTGCCCTTGACAAAGCCAAATTGGGTAGGATCTAGTGTTTGTAGGTCCCCAATGTCTTTGTTTATGGGTTCCATGATGATCCTCTCCATAGCCTTGCAGACTAGGCTAGTCAGGCTTATGGGGCGATAGTTTCCAGGGTCAGCAGAGGTGCCACCTTTGTGGAGTGGGACCACTGTTGCTGTACGCCATTCTTTGGACACATATCCTGTAGTGAGGCTGAGATTGTACAGCAGTTTTACTTGAGGGATTAGTTCTTCTTGGAGTTCATGTAGGACGCAACCCGGGACGCCATCTTGTCCCATTGAAGCAGTGTTTTTTGCTTTGGAGAGGGCGGCCTTCACCTGAGCATCAGAGATGTTTGGGAGACTGCACTCTGTCGGGATAGATACTTGCTCTTTTGGGGGGGAGGGGGTGGAGAAGTTTGCACTGAACCTGTCTGCCAGGATATTGACGATGTCTGTGGGTTCAGTGTATATTTTGTCGTTTAGAATCAACTCAGAACAAGTCTGGGAGTTGCATCCCAGGTTCCTAACATAACTGAAAAAATCCTTATGATTGTCTTTAGTGTCCTGTGCAATTCTTCTCTCGAAGCTGGCCTTGGAGGATTTTATGAGGGATCGTAATTTTTTGCTAGTACTGATCAGAGATGCCTTCCCTTTTAGGGATTTTGCTCTATCATGTAGTAGCTTCCTCCTTCTGTTGTACAGTTTATTTATGGCTGGGGTCCACCAGACTGGACGCCTGCCTTTGGATGATTGGGTCTTGATTTTGTTTGGGATAGCATGATCCATGCATTCCTGGAGATGTCCGTAGAATGCATTTATATAGGATTCTGCAGTTTGGGCCATAGTTTCCACTGGCTCTGGGGCCTTGAAGGATTCCACTTCGGTTTTGAGAAGTGTGAAGTTCGCTTTTGAGAAGTGTTTTACTGTGGTTTTCTGGGCTGGGGGTAGGGTCGGGATGTGGATATCCAGTGAAATTAATTTATGGTCTGATCTTACCAATGAGGGATATACTTCTGGTATGGAGCATAGAGTCCCCATGTTGGTAATGATCAGGTCTAGTATGTTTTCCCCTCTTGTGGGAGTGGTGACTAGTTGTTCCATAGCATTTGAGTTTATAAATTTCAGGAAGCTTTGGGCTAAGGTGCTGGGGCTTGAATAATGCTCCCAGTCTATGTTTGGGTAGTTGAAGTCGCCCAATATAATGGTGTTCGGAGAGATCTTCATGTTCTCCAATGTTTTCAGGAAAGCCGAGTGGGATTCCTGACTTTGAGAGGGTGGTCTGTAGGATGCTATAAACTGAAAAGCAGTCTTGCCCACTGTCAGTTGCACATGGATGGTCTCCGATACTTTGTGCAATGCCACTAACCTGGAGGTGTGGATATCCTTGATAAATATGGAAACTCCCCCTCCTTTTGTGGTTTGGTCCGGGTTTTGGGGCCGAAAAGCATGATATGAGGTATAACCTGGTAGTGCTGGGGTGCTCTCTGGAGCCTTGAACCAGGTTTCTGTCACTGCACAGATATCGATGTTCTCCATACTGAGGAGAGCTTTGAGTGCATGCATCTTGAGGTTAAGACTTCTGGCGTTTAGCAGCATTACCCTTAGTTTCTTTAACTAAGAGAAAAAAAAATAAAATGTAATGTCAAATAAATAAAAAAACTAACCACTTCAGTAATATAAACATATTAAAAAGAAAACATATATTATGCAGAAGATAAATTTTGCAGGTGCAATGAGAGACATGCAACATTCAAAACAGTGAAAAGAATAGTACACAGTGGAACAATACAGGATACATAAAGGAGCCTAATGCTTACCTGTATCAGTAACTCTGCCAGTATGTGGCCTGCACTGGTTCCTCACAGGGAATATGACACTGCATTTTCAGCTTATTGATGGGAGATGGATAATAGTTTTAAACCTAAATGTTATTATTTACTTTTAGTTATCCTCCTTGAAGAACATCTCCAAGTTTTTTCATAAATACTGTGACAGCTGAAAGAAAGAAATGGGAATGACAGAAACAGTCATCCTTTTATTTCTATACTGTTATGTTTCCTTCTCCTCTCTCAACATCCATCACCCCCCTTGCTGAGCAATAAGCTCTTTTGGTTCCCAGTCCTAATGGCGACTGCCACAGAGGAAAGGAAGGAGGGGACCACCTGCCAAAAGTGGGTTGTCTTCCAAGTGGGTAGGGTACTTTGGCCTAAGCCTCTCCTCTTGATCACAAGAGACATCTCCTACTGAAGCAAAGGCCAGAAATACTGGATTCTCTGGTGGGTGGGTGCTTGTAGACAATCTATAATATAGCCAAGAGGGTTGTTCAGCAGGCTGAAGGCACTATATTTTCTTTTCTGGATACCTTTGTTGCTGCCACAACTATAGGCCACCACTAGGAGATGGTGTCAAAGGAAGCCAGGCTGATTTTTTTCTATAGTAATGTAATGAGGGAGACGTTCTACACTGGGAACTGCTTGGAAATCTGCAGTTATCTTCTGGTGTTGCACTGCCCCACATGTATTACCTGCTGACAGACTGCCTCAAAAAAAGGTATGAACCCCTTTACTTTCTCTTGCTCTCTCTGTTCAAAGCAATTTAGTGCCACATGATAGTGAGTAGTTATAGTCAGACATTGGATGAACAAGGTTATCTAAATTGTATCATGTGAAGGTTCAACTGGAGAACAAAAAAGCAATAATGAACCTGCTTTCTGGCATCATCAATAGCTGCCTCTAACTGACGTGCCAAGGAAGAGCTTTCACGAGTTTTCTCCTCAAGCCGCAACTGGTTCTGATGTATTGTTTCTTCCCTCTTCGCCACAATTTGAATGAGCTCCCGATTCTGGGTCTCTACCTCTTCCAATTTCCTACATTGGAAAAGCAAAATAATTTCTTTGTAAAAAGATAAAAGGCATATAACATACACATTTTCAAATTTCATATTTCATATTTTGTATTTTTAAAGCAACTGCTTACATTTTACGTAAACTCAATAAGATAGGCCATTTAGCCTCATAGAAGCCATCAAACCTAACAACAATCTGAAAAGGAAAACAAATCAAATTAAAAGTACAATTTTGTGAAACATTTGCCATACAGACTGTTAAACAAGAACCTAAAGTAACTTGGGCTCTGTGAAGGACTCTCATTGAGGAGGGACATACCCACTAAAAGAACCCTAAATGGAACAGTTCCATGCAATTTCAAGATGATGTCCATGTCTTTACAACCTGTTGCTGACAACACTAATGAATGCACAAGGAAACAAACCCCAGCCTCCTCCAATCCTTTTCTGCACGTTAAAACGTAATCACACTAGACAACAAATAATAAAGAATTAGAACTCTACTGGGGAGGGGATCCGACACTTGGATAACCCACAAAGATGTCCTCAAACGTGTAAAATTCACAGGTTTATGACTAGTTCTCCAATCAACCTGCTTATTATGTATTCAGGAAAAGGATACCAAGAACTTCACCTTGAGAGCAATGCTTGTTCTTGCGAAGTGCACACTGGAAAGAATAGCCAGCTATAATGTCTGATTAAATTATGAGGTTTCAGCCAGGTAGCAACATTACAGATTTACTGTATTGATCAATATTGATCACCTTCTGCTTTTGAAACACACAGATGTGAATGTTACTGTTCTTTGTTTCCTAAAATGTGCAAACATTGGAGTCAAATATCTGGTAATTTTTCTGGAAGCAATAGATAATCCAAATGGCAGAGATGCAAAGTGAGCATGATGATGAACTACCCGGAATCTTAGGTACTTATTGGGATGTGGAAGTGTTTATTCTTTATATTTAATCTTGCCAAGTAGAAATATTTTTTTTCTATGAATGGAAGAAGTTTTAATTTATCATTCTGAATTTCTTTGACTAGACAAATTAATTCAAGTGAACTAACACATGTAGCATTGGTCTATGAATGCTGTCCTTTTTTGAAACAATAAATAGCTTGGAAAAAAAGCCATGCCCTCTCTTTCAGTGGGGGGACCTACTGTATTGCCTTGATGTCCAGAAGGTGAAGGATCAGTGATAAAGCCAAACTGACCTGGATGTGGAGAGGTGTGAGCAACTTGAGGTCTCTAAAAATTGTGCTATGCAACCCAAGCTGCATCCGAGAAAAAAATGTCTCTAGTTATTGTACTCCATTCATAAAGATGAGACTGAAAACTGCATTTCAATGGTATAAGGGTTATGTACAGGGGAGGGATGAGGGGTATAGTCAGTTGGAGGATCTTTGGAAATTATTTTCTCTTCCCTTCAAAACATGTGACTGATGAAGACTGTTTCTGTTTATATTCTCTGGTTTTGAGACTGCGAGACAGGCATGTGTTTGCAGTAAAATGTATTTTCCTGGTGATGTAATTTATGTGAAACCATGCAGACTGGGCATGAACATTTGCCTAAATGAGGACTGCATTGTCTTCCTTTTCTACTCATGTAATTACATTGTCAGGCAGCTGACCAAAAAGCGCATCCACAGTATTGTAAGCACAGTTTAAAGGGCACCTAATTTATCAGCTATGATGTTCAGCTTTTCAAAAATATCCATAGCCACAAAATCTATCAGGTTTTATATGCATTTTTGTACCTGCCCAAGTAAAGAACTCAGATATGTTATCATACAGGCTATGCAATCAAGTGCCCTTAAACCCGAATTACTGAACATTTGTCCTTATTCCCAAACCTGTACAGCAAACTTGACTCCCTGTCTTTCTACATGTTGCAGATGAGGACAGAGACACAACAAAGTGATACGAGTGTTATGAAGGTACTTTCATGTGGGAGTTTAACTCAACCTGCATGTTTTTTTAGTGGCTGGGGGATTGAATACCAAGGGTGTGGTGGTAGTAAGCTTGCTTTCATACCATCCAGGAACGTCTAAAACAGAGAAATAATAGTCTAAACTCTAGCAAATGTATAATTTTTATACATATTTCTGTGGGGAAAAAGAGAACTTCCACAAGGCCTCCAAAAAACTCTCCTATATAGTTCACCGTGTTGGCAAATGCTGTGACTTTAGGGGGGACAACAAAAGCCTTAAAGAATATATTCATATAGTCAGTGTCAATGAATATGGGGGATTCAATCTACCCCAAGGAAAAGTCTTTCTCTCTTAATAAAGGAGAAGTGCTATTTTTTTTTCTTCTTACCAGCCATGACTCTCATCAGTACCAGGGAGCATTTGTGGATTTTAATGAAAAACAAAGCAGTCCATAGAACTATACTGCCTTGGGTGGAGTGTCATGTAACAGTTTGCTGTTGTAAGGTAGCTTATTGGATACCTTTAAAAATACTCCATCAAAGAGTTTGTTATTGGTAATTGGTGGATACAGAAAAGGAGTGCTGGTGGATGGCTATCAGCAAAAGAAAACCACTTTAGGAGTCAGTTGATTAGGTTTTTCATCAATAATACATTCTGGGCCAATCTGAGAAAATATTTTAGCCATAAAATAATTTTTTAGGTTCTGTTGAAGGAATCAACATTGAAAAAAATCACACCTCATCCTTTCATTGACTCAGATAATGTTGAGGATGAATTGGTTTAATTTTTGAGGCAATTGTACCAGAAGTTGAAGGTTAGTATATGCATTGAACCAAAAAAATTTTGGTTATGATATCCACTGAACCTTTTCTTAGGGGATAAAGTATTGAGCATCTACTCTGTGTAAAGTAGGTTTAGAATGGATATTAACATTTGTCTCACTGAACCTTAACCACAATAGCTGGGAAATCATTAGAAGGGGGACAGGGCGAAATATAGAATTTATGGAGCACTGAAAACATGTATAGGAAAATGCCTACTCAGAGTGACTAGGGACAAATGTCAAGAAAGAGCATTTTTCCCCCAAACTTTAAGTTCCAATACTGGAAACATTTTATTTTACAGAAATGGAGGCACTCTGTCTTAAAAGTATTTCTCCTCCTTCTGCCATCTCAGGATTACAAACCTCATAGGTAAAAACTTAAACGGGGGGAGGGGGGTACAACGGGCTCTACCATTCAGCTTTGGGTAGGCAAGCATTATTTCCAGCATTCTGAATGAGAAAGTCTTCACAAAGTACAGAAGGCTTAATTCAGTGCCTATCTCAGTATGTGTTAAGGTTTAATAAGCTTATTTATGTAATTTCTAGATTTAGATGCATAATGTTTATGTTTCTCCTTCTATTTATTTAAATATCTAGCAGACAGAAGCAGCAGATATTTACAATTAATTTTTATAGTGACTAAGGTTTGTTAACTCTTTCTAGGCTAAAGCTTCTTTTTAAGGCTGCCTAATGTTAAAAAATAAAAAATAAAATAAAATCACAAGATTCAGTATTATGCTTCCCCATAAACATAATAAACACACTACAAGTGAAAATCCTTGTGGGGATTCTGACAACGCTAAGACTACCTTTTGTTGTCTTTCTTAAGGGAAGGCATTAGCAAATTTATTTAACATTTGTTTACTGGGAAAGTCTGACTTGGAATGAGACAATTTTGAGTGGAAGCCAGGGGGAGAAATGCTCCAGATGCATTTCTTTGTAACATGGGAGGAAACTGGAGCACCCAGAGGAAACCCACATGAATGCAGGGAGGACATACAGACTCTGCACAGAAGGCACCTCAGCTGAGAATCAAACCGGAGAACCTCTTGCTGTGAGGCAACAACGTGCACTGCTGCGCCGTCCAAATTCCAATAAAGAGACAAAGTTCAATTTTATTCTGTTAATAAATAAATGTGACAGCTTAACTAACAAAATGAGTGACTCCTGAGGCAAAACAGAAATAGCAGTTTACCCCAAAACTAAAAAAACAACAGAACTGAGAAAGGTATATAATGTACCCTTCTTTTTTAAGCCACAAAACCCTCTCATGGACATTGTTAAGACTGCAATCTTGCATCCTCAGGGTATCTGATAAAATATCTAGCTGAAAGCATTATGTATGGTCAGGCTTTTTCTAAAACATTTGCATGACTTCCTGCAGCAATGACCCTTAAGACAAACATCTGAGTGCTCTGATGTGGAGTTCTACCTTAACACAGATGAAAAAGATGATTCTGTTCTGGCTATAAAGGCATTGTTCCCATGTTTAAAAACAATTCAACAAGAAAGAAAAACATTGACTCTTGCCTTTGGATTGAATCCAAAACTTCCCACATTCTAGGTTGGGGGTTGGCATACTTATTAAGGTGTTCACCTCACATAAACGACAAGGTTCAATTCGTACCTTTGAGGGGAAACTGGCTAGGCTTAAAACAGCATACAAGGGCAGCTAGCCTAGTACTTACCTACTAGCCTATGTAGCTGTCACTGCCAATGAACCAAGACAGCATCTACAGGTGCAGAAATTCTTTGGCAGTGGGTAAAAAAACAATGGGAAAGACTGAATTCTACTAAATGAACTCTCTCCGGAGATCTTCTCTGAGTAAGATGCCACTAAGTACTATGTTTGCTGGTGCCAGTTCTTTAGAGGATATTCACTTCAAAAGTGGTCTCAAAGATGATTAAAAATACAAAAGCATATTCTGTTGAATTCTTTACAACATACAAAACAAAGATTTGGAAACTTAATTGAGGAACTGCAACTAACCGTTCCAGGTTTTCCACTTTAAGTCTCAGCTGCTTATTTTCATCCTGGGTCTGTTGGTACCTTCCTCTGGACATCTCCACTTGGTCTCCTTGTTGCTCAATCTATTAGAAAATATCATAGGTATTTATTTGTATCGGTTCTTTAAAAAACAGTTGTATTAATCATAACAATAACAGTTTCCACTTTGTGACTATCTTGCAGTTACACAAAATGCACTCAGCAATGGCACTACTAAAAACACATTTTTATCAAGAATTTGAGAGCTTTCTGATAGTAATGAAGATCTTTCTAGATGATATCAAAAGCAATGTTTCTAAGTTAGACATGACAAATAAGCCTATGCCCCAAATCTTACCACAAGAGAAATGTATTTATTTTATTTTATTGACATTTGTTTACCGGAAAAGTCCACTGGGCCATGAAGAGCTCATTTTCAGTGGAAGCCCAAGGAGAAAAGCAACAATACAGAGAAAAATAAAATAACAATGTAACAATAATAATATGAAATATAAACAGGAAAAAGCAGAGAGACAACACAAGAGTCTCCACACAAATTTACAAAGTATAATGATACAATGCACAAAAATAAAAGAAATCCAATGAAACCATAGGAGGAATTTAAGAATGAGTGAAATACACCAAGGTAGATAGATAAACAGAACAGTATTTGTGCCTCTAATAAATAAGTTGGGGGAAGTATAGAAATAAGAGCAGAGTGAATACAGATTTACAATAGAACTTCAAGTAGTGCCAAGGAGATTAAGGTTAGTAGCAGGAGGAAAACTGGTTAATACAATTATGGCAATAGTGTAAAAGATAGAATGGTTGAAGAGGTTAGGTAGTGAAAACGCAATGCAAGGTAATTAGGTAGAATGTGAGGCTTAGAGCAAAGCTGAGAATGATAGACAGGGAAGTCAGGTAATGGCATCATGGGTAATAGTAGGTGCATTAGTAGAGTTACATATCCAGTTAGAAAGGAGAGGATTATGAAGGGCATTTTTGAATTTGGGGGTGTTGTTCACTATGTATATATGAAGAGAGGTTATTCCATAACCTGGCAATGGTCCAGCAGTATAGGAGTTTCCTACAGGATTTGGTTTATGGATTAGCAGTAAGTACTGGTATTCAGAATGAAGTGGCTGAAGAGGGGAGCAGAGGGCAAGTAGGGAACTGAGAGCAGGACAATTTAATAGGTTCTGGATGAGTTTATGAGAGGTGGTTAGATGAATAAATAATAGGTGGTGAGGGAATTCTAGTCACTGTAGTTTCCTTAGGGCAGAGCAATGATGGGAAGAGTGGCAACTACCTGCAGCGAAGTTGGCAGTCTTATTGTAGCAGGATTCTAGCTTTAGTTTCAGGGAAGACTGTAGGTTAACAGTGGTGCACCATAGGTTAGAGATGGAAAAAGGTACGTGAGGGTGCAAGCTTGTTTGATTGGTACGGAGAGAAACCTGTTGTGCCTATAAAGTAGCCCTAGTTTTTTGTGGGTTTTACTTATATTGAAATGGATGTGCAGATCGAACTTTAGGTTGTCGTCTATTATGACACCTAGTAATTTGGTATTAGTTACTAATTCAATTTTTGTGGAGTTTAGAGAGATTATATTGAAACCTTCTTTATTGAGAATAGTATTCCTTTAGGGGGTAAACAGCATAAGCTTAGTTTTTTTGGCATTTAGAGAAAGGTGATTTTTTTGGAGCAGGGATTCTACTACAGAAAATGCTGTTTGGGTTATTTGTTTTAAATTATTTGAGTCAGAAGCACAGCAGATTGTAGTGGAGTCTTCTGCATACTGGACTAGGGAGGAGTCTGGAATATCTTTGTGGAGATCATTTATGAAAATATTAAATAGAAGCGGTCCTGAAATTGAGCCTTGAGGGATGCCTGTAGGGTTATGAAGGAAGGGGGAAATAGAGTTATGCCATCTAACAGCATGTTGCCTGTCAGCAAGATAGCTCTTGAACCAATTAAGTGAATGAGAGGATAGTCCTATGGAAGAGAGTTGTGTCAGGATGATGGTGTGGGAGATGGTATCGAATGCTTTGGAGATCCAAAAAGAAAGTTGATACCATGAGGCCTGAGTCACAGGCTTTATTGATAATATCTAGAATGGAGATCAGAGCAGTAGTTGTGCTATGCCCTGGCCGGAAACCATGTTAGGTGGGGGACAGGATGTTACTGTTTAGAAGGCAATGGATGAGTTGTTTTTGGATGCATTTTTCTAGTATTTTTGATATAGGAGACAGAATAGCAATGGGACGAAAATTTGAGATATCAGAGGATGGGCCACCTTTATGTAGTGGGAGGATTATAACTTTTTCCCAAAGACAAGGGACATAGGACTCCTGGACAGATCTGTTGATGAGGATGCTTATAGAGTAGGCTACTGAGTCAGTGGCTAATTTAAGGAATTTGGCAGGAATATTATTGGCAGAGTTAGCACAGGGATTTAGATTCTGAATGAGCTTTTTTTATGTAGGAAGTGGATCTGAGGGAGACATTAAATTCTAGATTGTGGGGTTCCTTGATAGATTTTATGGGTCGGGGATGTAGGTTGGAGAGATTATGTAGTGGTGGAGAGGAGTCGGATGAGGGGAGGAGGTTGGATAGTTGAGCAGAGGAGGAGGATGTAAGGTTGGCTATGGTTTCAATGAAGTAAGAGTAGAATTTTGAGACAATAAGGTCAGGTGTCATGTTAGGGCATGGGCATGGATTAGATTTGGTGCCAGGGTATAGTAGATTATTAATGGAAGACCAAAACATTTTTGGATTAGTTTTCCTATTTGTTTGTATGTTCCAGAAATATTGTTGCTTGTCTTTGCAGATAAGATTTTTGGCTTGGTTTTGAAGCTGTTTATATTGTATGAGGTTGGATGAAGTTTTGGATTTGAGCCAGCATTTCCAGGCTTTATCTCTACTTTTCATAATTTCTCTGGTGGATGTAGATAGCCATGGGACAAGGTTAGATTTGATTCTCTTGGATCTAGTAGGAGTTAAACTGTCAATGATATTAAAAAAAAAAGGTGTTGTTGAAGTAAAGGAGGGTATTTTTAAGACTGTTCCAATTGTAGCTACTTAGAATGCTGTTGAAGGTCTTAGAACAGAATTTAGATAGGTCTTGCATTACTCTAATGTTATGGTGTTTTGATATGGAAGAACAGTTTCGAATGGCAAAGCCTGGGAGATGGTCACTAAGGGGAATTTGGCAGAATGCCATATGTAGGGTATTTAGAGGATCTGATACCAAGATCCAGTCTAGAATTGAGCCTTTGTTGGTTTTGAAGTTAAACCAAGCGTTAGTGTTAATTAGTTGTGTAAAATTTAATAAATTTATGCTGGAAGGGGATTGAATGGATGAAGAATGAGTAGCTATAAGTTCCTTTTAACCCAGGGATTCTTAAGTACCCCCAGACAGTAACTCGTGAAATAAGAAAAATGGAACCTCAGTAGCTAATATTTAACCTCAGTTACCCTTTCCAGGATGTTGTGGCAAAAAAGATCATCAGTACAAGAATGACTTTGAAGAAGCCTTGCTACCATAACCATGAATAGCTGATAGCAAACACCAAATGCAAAAACACAAACATACATTCAGTGGCAAGAAAAATCTATAATGCAGACTAAAAACATATGTATCTGTCATTAACTAAGGGCTTTAGCACTTAACATCCATAATTTGTTGTTACTGCACCCCTGCTGTTGCAACAAACATCAATAAAGCCCTGTATATCTTGCCAAGTTCTGTATGAAACTTCAGCAACTTTAATATTAACCATATAAATTAGTAGATTGTTTCAGAAGAGCAAACCAACAAAGTATTTCATGGTTTCAAACCAGTTCCTAAATTGATAAATTTATTACAAAACACACGTACACAAAGAAAAAAAAAATGAAGATTACATAAAATACCCATTCTATGAAAAATGGGCAGTCACAATTTGGAAATGCCATCTAAAACACAACATAGGAAAACATCCAGAGAGAAGCAAATCCAAGGTTAAAACACAAAAGTGTGAATTCTCATCCATTACAAATTGCCAACAGCTCCAGTGGCATAGAGGGATAAGGCATAATCTACAATTCAGGTCACCATAGGCTCAGACACCCTTTGGAATTGGAGACAGTACACCATGCACACACACACACACACACACACACAAATATATATGTATCTACTTCACAATAATGAAGTACCTAAAGATCAAACTTTAAAACCTTGATCCAAAAAGACTAAATGTCAGAACAACAACAATAAATAAAACAACATTACACATGTTCGATATTACAAACATTCAACAAATCTATGTCACTACCATACACACACATATACACTGAGCTAGTCGGAGGAAGGGCTCTGAGCTAATGAATCTGAGATATATAACATTAAGCATTAAGTATCCTGTTTTTTGCTTATTTCTGAGTTATTTATAGCACTTTTATTTTACTCAGTGTGTGTGAGGTATTAAGTAGAATTTTCTACAATTGTTAAGCATCTGGTTGGGTTTGTTTGTTCTGATTTTTGTTTTCCACCCTCCCTCACTCTTGGTATCTTGTTTTTATACTTGGTGGCTTTGCAGTTGCCCACCCCTACGGTAAATTTGATCTGGGACACTCCTTCCAGTCTAGTGTCATTACCTCATTCTACCTATTCCAGGGAGAACATTTGAGAAGGCCAACCCAGTTAGCTTCTGCTCCTCCTTTCCCCTTTCCACTTTACAAAAAAAAAATAATAATAATAAGCTTGTTTCCTGCCTTTCCTATAAGTTGTCTAGTTCAGATACAGATTTGCTGTATCCAGGACTGTTTGTAAGCTTCTGAGCCTCCAAGCCTTTCTGTGTTGAAGGGAAGCCTTCTAGCTTAATTTTGTTTCTTAGAACTAGCCAGTTTTCTAGTTTCAGCACTCAAATCTGTTTCTTTGAGCTCAGCACTTGTTCAGAACTCATTGCAAGCACTAAATAAGCTACAAATACCTACAGCACTCAACTTTCCTCACTTGTCTAGAGAAAAACAGTATTTAGTACTTAATAAATAAGCACCTATCCAGGCATGTCTAAGGGTCAACTCCCAGTGTTTTCTCCTGTCTACCTGATGGATCTAGGCATCTTGGGGCAATGCAGCAATTGCCTCATGTACACAGACAACCCTCTCCTCCTACCACCCAACACTACAACCTGTGAGAGATGCACTTATATAACCAAACTGGAAGCAAAGCTCTCTTCACCCAAGACTGGACTAGACAGTCAAGAGGAGAAGGTAAACACTTGCACTACACCACACTCATCACATAGTCCCTCAAAACCTACATCACCAAAACACACACACAGAAACACAAAACACACACCTACATTGATGGAGGTTCTCAAAAAAAATCTACCCAAGCAACAGTGACCTCCAAAGCAGAAACGCAAGCAACCTCCACCCCCCAACACAATCCAAATTACACATAGCCCACAAACTCAGTGTGCCACTCAACCACAGCCCATAAGGCATAACAACGTACCTAACACTCTAGTCATAGGTGACTCTATAGTCAGGCACACTGATGTTCCACTCACCAGGCTAAACAAGGAGAAAGTCACTGTCAGCTGCCTGTCAGGTGCCAGGATCTGCCACATAATGCATGCACTCAGGTCACTCCAAAGCAAGTACAAATATGACTCTGTCATTGTCCATGTTGGTGTGAATGACCTGAGATGTACTTCCCTGGACTACATGAAGAGACATGGAGGAGCTTTCTGATCTTGTAGCCCAGGCAGGTATGACCCTAGCCCTGAGTAGCATCCTGCCATCACCCAGAATGATACCACAGTACAAGGACAAAATGATAGACTTCAACAATTGGTTAAGCTTCTGGTGTCATTCTAAGGGGATCCACTATCTGTCTGCCTGGGATGACATGATCGACAAACCACGATGCTTTGCCAGAGATGGCCTGTACCTGTCACCCTTGGGATTCCAGATACTGGCTAAGGCTCCTGCCACCCCATACAGTGCCTTTTTTAGGCAAGATTCAAATGAGAAATTCACCACAGTAACAAGTACAAGCAAGCAAAATCTGAGGGTAATGCTACTCAATGCCAGAAGTCTAAACCTCAAAATGCACTCACTCGAGGCACTCCTTAAAATGGAGAATATCGACATCTGTGCAGTGACAGAGATCTGGTTCAAGGCTCCAGAGAGCACCCCTGCATTATGAGGCTATAATTCATACCACACCTTTCGGCCACCTAACTTGGACCGAAGCACTAAAGCGGAGGGGTGTCCATATTCATTAAGGATATCCACACCTCCAGGCTAGTTGCTCAGCATAATGCATCTGAGATTACCCAAGTGCAACTAACTCTGGGCAAGACCGCAATGCAAATTGTAGCTTGCTGCAGATCCCCCACCATGCCCCAGGATTCACACTCCTCATTTCCTGATACACTGGAAAATATTAGGGTACAACCAACACCCTAATAATGGGCGATTTCAACTACCCCACCATTAACTGGGAAAACTACTCATGTACCAACTCTTGTGCTCAACGTTTTCTGGAATTCATAAATTCCAATGCCTTGATCAACTTATCTACACCCCCACCAGGGGCAGCAATATCCTAGACCTGGTCATTACCAACATGGGCAACCAGTGTTCCACACCAGAGGTCGATTCCTCATTGGTCAGATCCGACCACAAGCAAATCACCCTAGACATCCACATCCCAGCCCCATCCCCCATTAGGGAAACCACCATAAAAAAATTTCTCCAAAGCCAACTTCATGCTTCTTAAGACAGAAGTGGCAAACTTCATGACACCCATGCTGATGGACAATAGAGATATAACTGTTGAATCCTATACAATTGCACTTTATAAGCACTTACACGAGTGCATGGATTGTGCAATCCCTAACACAACCAAGGTGCTATCCTCCAAAAAAGGAAGCCAATCTGGTGGTCCCTTGCTATAAACAAACTCTACAACAGAAGAAAGAAACTGTTACAAAAAAAAGAGTAAAATCCCATGATTGGAGGAACTCCGTGGTCAGCTTCAGTAAGAAGCTGAGATCCCTCATAAAATCCACCAAAGCTAGTTACGAAAACAAAATCTTCACTGATTCTAAAGACAATCACAAAGCATTCTATAGCTATGTCAAGAATCTCAATGGCAACACTCAGATCTGCTCTGAGTTACAGCACAATGGCATTAAATATACAGAACCAACTGATATTGACAACATCCTGGCAGATAGGTTCAATGCTAACTTTACCCCTCTCTCATCCCCTAAAGGGCCCATCTCTATACCGGAAGAATGTAAAGTACCTGTAATCACGGCTGCACAGGTAAAAAACACACTCTCCAAAGCCAAGAACACAGCACCCATGGGACCTGACAACATCCCAGGCTGCGTTCTACATGAACTACAGAACGAACTGGCACCCCACCTAAGTACCATGTTCAATCATAGCCTCACCTCAGGCTTTGTGTTCACTGAATGGCACACAGCAACGGTTATCCCACTCCACAAAGGGGGAGCCACCACGGACTCTGGGAACTACCGCCCCATTAGCCTGACAAGCCTGGTCTGCAAGGCTATGGAGCGTATCATCATGGAACTTATAAACAATGACATTGGTAATCTCCAAACTCTGGACCCTACCCAGTTCGGGTTTGTAAAAGGTAGATCATGTCTCCTAAACCTGATAGACTTTGTTGAAGCGGTCACCAAAGCTGTAGATGAGGGTAAGGTGGTACACACAGCCTATCTAGATCTCGCCAAGGCTTTCAACACCATACCCCACTCTGGAATTATAGACAAACTCACTAAACTAAGTATAAATCCCTATGTCACAAGATGGGTTGCTAACTGGCTCACTGACCGAACCCACACTGTGAAAGCAGAAGACTCTAAATCCAACTTCAGACCAGTGACAAGTGGAGTACCACAGGGTTCAGTCCTAGGTCCTCTCCTGTTTGGTATCTACTTCTCTGAAGTACAGGCTAACAAAGAAGGTCTTTGGCTAACAAAGTTCGCAGATGACTGCAACCTAGGAGCCATAATAAAATCTCCTAACGATGTGGACATCCTACAAAAGGGCCTCACTGAGACAGATGCCTGGTATCAAAGCCCTGGCCTCAAGCTCAATGCCAGAAAGTGCATTGTCATTCCTTTTGGTAAAAACTCTGTACCCATGAACTACCACATAGGCGGTAGTCTACTTAACACCAAAAGTGTGATAAGAGACCTTGGGACACAGGTGGACAGTAGTCTCTCCTTTGATAATCACATTGCCACAATAGTCAGGAAATCCTTCTATGTAGCACACCTCATCACAAAAGGTTTCTCATCCAGGAAAAAAAGAGATCATTGTTCCCCTCTACTCATCACTCATTAGACCCATTATAGAGTACAACGCCCCTTTTGGTATGTACGTCACAAGACATCTACAACAACTGGAAAGGCCACAGAAATACCTCACAAAGAGGATTACCGGCCTCAAACAGATGCCCTACGCAGACCGTCTCAAAAAACTCCAGCTTTACTCTGTCGCATATAGCCTACTCAGAGGCGATCTCTGCCAAACATACAAAGCTATGTCAAACCCAGAGCTGTTGGACATGCTCCAGGTAAAGAAATCCCAATCCCTCCGAGCTACATGCTCTAGGGACCTAAACCTTGTCACCACAATAAACATGCTGGAGGGATAGATTCCTATCTCAGAGACTTCCCATACTCTGGAACAAAACACCTATTTATATGAAACAAAGCTCCTCATTAGCACTCTTAAAGAAAAATCTTGATGATTGGATGGGAGATAGGAAATTCACCCCGGGGATCACTTCTGTGGCTCTGCTTGACAGGGGCACAGGAAAATAATTTTCTTGTGTGGCAAAAGCCAGGGTACCATTTGGCTAGGCTTATATAGGCCCTAGGGCAAATAGCCTAGTACCTACCTATGAACCTATATATCTTTAAAATTCTATTCAGTATGATTGCACATTTAATTTCAAAGTGAAGACATCTACGCAATGTTTGAACATACAGAATACCACATGTAATAAATTACGAACTAAAAAAATTTTAAGGAAGGAAAACTATTTCCTCTCCAGATATTAACACTAAGCCCCTGCCCCCACTTAACACTAGCCTCAAATTCACCTGAATAGTGGTAGTGTTACAGGAAGGTTTTTATTAAGGTAAGCTATAGGGTTAGGACTGGGAGAAGGGACTCCACAGCCCTGCATCACATCAGTAATGGGTACTAACCCTTAATGCTGCCCATTCCTCAACCATAACCCTATAAATTACCTTAATAAAAACCTTCCCATAACACTGCCACCACACAAGAAACTTACACACACACAAACATGCACTAACACTAAATTTATCACCTTACCTAACTCCAACCCTAAAAGACATCCCACCCCCACAACCCCACACATCTGCTGCAACAAAATACAACATTCACAACTGCCCCGCTCAGCTATCCATATCATCAAAATTAAATACCCACCCTCCCTGTGTTTACTGAATGAACCAACATTCAGCAAAATGCAGCAGAACCACTTATATATGTATAAATACATACATACATATGTACACACACATACACACACACACACACACACACACACACACACACACACACACACACAGGCTCAAATGACAAAACTACCATCATAACAGATAAAAGCATGCAAAATCTGAAGGTTATGCTACTCATTGCTAGAAGTCTAAACCTCAAAATGCACTGTCTCATGGCACTCCTAAAAATGGAGAACATCAATATCTGTGCAGTAACAGAGACCTGGTTCAAGGCCCCAGACAGCACCCCTGCAATACCAGGCTACAACTCTTACCACACTTTTAGGCCACCAAACCAGGACCGAAACACTAAAGGTGGTGTAGTGTCCATATTCACACCTCCAGACTAGTTGCCCAACACAATGCATCTGAAATATTACGGGTGCAACTAATACTAGGTGAGACTGTAATCCAAATTGTAGCTTGCTACAGATCTGCCACCATGCCCCAAGATTCTCACTACACCTTTCTAAACATACTGGAAAATATTAAGATACAACAAAACACCCTAATACTGGGTGATTTCAACTACCCTGCCATTAACTGGGAAAACTACACTGGTACCAACAACTTTGCCCAACGGTTCTTGGAATTCATAAATTCCAAAGGCCTGGATCAACTAATCCATAGTCCCACCAGGGGCTCAAATATTCTTGACCTGGTCATTACCAATATGGGAGATCGAAGCTCCACACCAGCAGTCACCCCCTCATTGGTCAGGTCTGACCATAAGCTATTCCCCACCACCCAGTAGGGAAACCTCCATAAAAAACTTCTCCAAAGCCAACTTCAAGCTACTCAAGTCAGAAGTGACAAACTTCACAACACCCATGCAGGCAGGAACTGAAAGTTTGACTGCCGAACCCTACACTAAGGCACTGTACGAGCATATCCACTTGTGCATAAATCGTGCCATTCCAAATAGAACCAAGACACTCTCCTTCAAAAAAGGAAACCAATCTGGGTGGGCCCCTACCATAAACAAGTTATACAACAGAAGGAAGAAACTGTTACAGAAAAAAGGAAACTCTCAGGATACAAAAAACTCCCTTACCAGCCTCAGTTAGAAGCTGAGATCCCCCATAAAATCCTCCAAATCTAGTTATGAAAATAAAATTGCTAAAGATTCTAAGGACAACCACATGGCATTCTGTAGTTATGTCAAGAATCTAAATGGCAATACTCAGATATGCTCTGAACTACAACAGAATGGCACTAAATATACTGATCCCAAGGATATTGCCAATATCCTAGCAGATCGATTCAGTGCCAATTTCACCCCCCCTCTCACACTCTAAAGGGCCCATCTCAATACCAAAAGATTGCCAAATGCCAGTAATCACGGTCACACAGGTAAAAAACGCACTCTCCAAAGCTAAGAATACAGCATCCATGGGACCAGACGACATCCCAGGCTGTGTATTACATGAACTACAAAATGAACTGGCACCTCACTTAAGTGTCATGTTTAATCATAGCCTCACCTCAGGCTTCGTGCCCAATGAGTGGTGCACAGCTACAGTTATCCCACTCCACAAAGGGGGATCCACCATGGACCTTGGGAACTATCTTCCCATCAGCCTAACGAGCCTGATCTGCAAAGCTATGGAACTTATAAACAAAGACATTGGCAACCTTCAAATACTGGACCCCACCCAGTTTGGTTTTGTGAAGGGCCGATCTTGTCTCCTCAACCTGACTGACTTCTTTGAATCAGTCTCCAGAGCGTGGACGAGGGTAAGATGGTCCACACAGCCTATCTGGACCTCGCCAAGGCCTTCGACACCATTCCCTACTCTGGAATCATAGATAAACTTACTAAGCTGGGCATTAATTGCTACGTCACTCAATGGGTCGCAAACTGGACTACTGACAGAACCCACACTGTAAAAGTAGGTGACTCCCAATCCAGCTCCACACAAGTGACAAGTCGAGTATCTCAGGGTTCAGTCCTGAGGACCGCTCTTGTTTGACATCTACTTCTCCGAAGTACAGGCCAGCACCAAGGAACTCTGGCTAACAATCTGCAAACTGGGAGCCATTATCGAATTCCCAAATGATGTGGATATCCTACAAAGGGGCCTTACAGAGATAGATGCTTGGTGTCAGAGCCATGGGCTCAAGCTCAATGCCAAGAAATGTATAGTTATCCCATATGGGAAAAACCATGTACCCATGAATTACCACATAAGTGGCAGTACACTAAACACCGAAAGTGTGATAAAGGACTTAGGGACACAGGTGGACAGTGGTCTCACCTTCGATAATCACATCGCCACAACAGACAGGAAATCCTTATATGTGGCACATCTCATTACTAAGAACTTTTCATCCAGGAAAAAGGAGGTCATTGTCCCACTGTACTCATCCCTCATTAGACCCATTTTAGAGTACAATGCCCCATTTGGTATGTACTTCACAAGACATCTGCAACAGCTGGAAAGGCCGCAGAAATACCTCGCTAAAAGAATCACAGGCCTAAAGCAGATGCCCTATGCTGACCGTCTAAAAAAACTCCAACTATACTCTGTTGCATATCGTCTACTCAGAGGAGTATCCCCGCTTAATATACAAGGCCATGTCAAACCCAGAGCTGTTGGACACGCTAGACTTAAAGAAATCCCAATCCCTCAGAACCACGTGCTCCAGGGATCTAAACCTGGTCAACACAATGATCAAAACATGCTGGAGGGATAGGTTCCTGTCCCAGAGACCCCCCATACTCTGGAACAGACTACCCATACATGTCAAGCAGAGTGCCTCTTTGGCCCTCTTCAAAAATAACCTTGACAACTGGATGGGAGATAGGGAATTCACACCAAGGATCATGTCAGTCGCTTTGCTAGACAGGGGACCAGGGAAGTAAATTTCCTGGGAAGAAATAGCCGGGGAACTGTTACGGCTAGGCTTGTACAGGCCCTAGGGCCGATAGCCTAACCTATGAACCTACATATATATCAAATTTAGCACAGATCTGTTAAATCACAATATCTCACACTCACCAAAATCCTTAAAAATAGAGATTTTTTTTTTTGGGGGGGGGGACAAGCCCCCCATGCAACACTTCCCCTACACACACACACACACACACACCCTGCACTTGTGTATTTATATTTTATATTTATATATATATATATATATATATATATATATATATATATATATAAAATATATACACACACACACACACACACACACACACATATATATATATATATATATATATATATATACACACACACACACGCACATTATATATCAACTACAAAACTGCACAACAGTGGAGAAAAATAAGAATTTCCCTTTCCCCACTGAATGCCAATCTCAACAAACATGCACTTCTTTTCTGTTCTGTGTAAGTGATTGGAGAACATCAGTTTGACTTATACTGATAAAATGCATCACATTACAGAAATCCAGCAATCTGCAGCATTTGACCAAATATATTTCGATCTAATGCCGTAAACTGAACTTTCACTAAATCAGATCTATCGATAGATCTCCTGCTTTGATTAAAGAAGGCCATATGTGTGTGTGTGTGTGTGTGTGTATACACATACATACATGCATTTTATAGATACATATATATATATATATATATATATATATATATACATATATATATACACACACACATATACAATGAGGAAGATTCCAGTAACACGTCATTGCATCTCCACCAGTAATATACAAAAAGAAGTTGCTAACAGGGTATAAAAATATCATTAGGATTTGATCCCAGTGGATGTCTACATATCAGCAATTATGATAGGTCAGTCTCTAGTACTTTTCTAGCCTGAACTGTTACATGGAAAAGTTTCCCCCACCCTCTCACTCTGAAAACATACTGCTGCCAAGGTGGTCAGCAGCACAGACTGCTATCATATCAAGCCAAAGTGTCTCCACTGAGGACACTCATCAAACCACATACTGTAATTCTACAAATATCACACTCCTTTTTATTGCCATTTGGACCTCTTCAAGCAAAAGACTACTCCCTCATAATGGCATGGAAGCTAAACGCAAGTTTAACAATGATGTAAAAGTTTCAATCTCCAGTCATTCTACTCGACTATCAAACCTGTTCTCCTGTTTTTAGGATCTTTTTCTGGTCTGGCAACAGACTTATACACTATGTAGTAGTTAAGCGTAGGATATAGAATTTAGTTCATTTGTCATGGTAGATTTGCACCATAATGACTTCAGGATTAATCACATAAAACATTAGGAATGGAAGTACATTACAAAGAATGTGTGTATGGGTGCATCCACTTTGAAAAATATCAACAATTCTGAATTAGTCATAGTTCCTGTCTCCAAATTATCTGTCTCAGTAGAATACCAAACTATGTATTCAGAAACTAGATTAGAGTCCAAAAAAGCTTTCTTTTCACAACCGCCACAGTGAAAACACCATTGGCCTTGAAAACAGAACCGGTCCTGTACTGCTTTGTAAAGGCGTGTACTGGAGACCACACAACTGCTTCCCAGATGACATTACAGAGATTCCTTTGGAGGAAAAACACTAGAGGCTATGCTACGCCATTCAAATAGATTCTGTTGGCGCACTAAAGTCAGCTACTCAATGAATCACTGCAAAACCTATATAACCAGCAATTCATCTGGAAATATTCTACTTAAAATTAACTTATTGTTGCAAAGGAAGCAAATAGCTGGTTCAGCTTTCTAAACTTTTTGACACTGGTAGTGTATGCAAATAACTACTTTCTATTATTAACCCTAACTACTATTTAAACTATTACTTATTTGTCTTATATCTCAGAAAAGGTCCCTGTTGTTACCAAGTAATCCTGAATACCAAACTACAATGTGATAACTCCCTCGAATGTACATATAGATTACAGTTCAACATTAATTTACCTCTCTAGAAAGCAATAACTTCTATGGATAAAAGCTGTGTGACCATGCAGCAACACACCTAAACAACAAAACATTGCTATCCTCTTTTCATACATGTAACTGGTTAACCTCAATAGCAATCCACCAAGCTAGCAACCACATTATATATAAGTAAATCCCTGAAAACTGTTAACTTGAGCATCTGCAGCCTAATTAATAAATGGGTAAAACTTGAAGCATGGCTCAAAACAGTAAAAAACATACTGCGGTTATCTTTGAAACATGGCTAAAGGATTAGTTTTGTCTATTCCATTTCCTACAAAGAAACTTGATGACATACAATGACATTAGACCACATCCCTGACAGGGTGGTGGTGCCACTCTGTTCATACAAAAAAAACCACAACTAGTACTAAGAGGCCAAACACATCTGCACGTGCCATCTGTTTACATACCACCATTATGATCACTTTTCACCATGCGACAGGTCTTAAAGGAAATACTCCCCAAAGGCATCCTACGCAATACAATTATACCTAGGTATTTTTATTTAAACGCTACAGGACCAGTCGTTTACCAAATGAATAAAATGATACAGAAAAATGGACTAGATCAAAAAGTAAAAACCCCCAACAAAGTGGCAATCACTCCACATTAGACCTTATCCTTACCAACCCAAGATAAATATGTATATAGGTATCTGTTCTTCCCAACCATTTAAGTGACCACTGTCCAGCTATATCCTTGTGTACCTTTAAAACTCAAAAATGTCACCACAGATTTTTATTGGTAGACCTATTTCAGAATCAAAACAGAAAATCCTAGACACAAATGTACAAACTGTAAACTGGGAGAACTTTTCGTACATTTTTGTTATTACTTTTTATCTGTACACCTTATTATATTTGTTTGATTTCTGTATCTCTGTTTTTAACTTGTATATCTTGAGGAGATCTTCTTTCTGGGTCTTCATTGTAAAGGGGTTTACCTAGTTTGACTAGCTTGGTAATCATAGGTAAATAAAATAAATAAATTTTTCACCCTTACAGATCCTGGTGAAGCCCTAACATACTTTATGAATAAGTCTGTTGAAATACAGGACTCCATCTTTCATCTAACCTGTAGAAGGCTTAGAGGCAAAATTTGTCACTGGCTAATATCTGCATTAAATACAAAACACATGAAAGGGACCAAAGCTTGAAAATCTGGACATGCATCACTAACAATGCAGGAGTTAAATCAAACATATCTAAAGTATAGGAAGTCACCTTGAATAACTGCAATCACTGCAAAAACAAACTTTCTGAAACTGAAGCAAAATGTCATATTTACCTTCCCATAAAACATCTGGAAAAAAAGTATAGCTGTGTAAAATCTTACCATAACTTTAAATGTCTTTCTCTTCTACATCCTGCTGTATCCATAACATGAGGGAGTCTGCCTCTGATCGACTCATACGCCCGGCCATTTTACAAAAGATAGGTGCTACTGCAAAGGTACATGTACATCTCTCAGCAAACGGATATAAAATGGACGTCAGTACACACCTACCTCAGAACTGAATGCTGCCAGAACTAGTGACTATGGAGAGGGTAGTTAGGAGTCAGGCAAGTGTCAGGGGGAAGGCAGGGTGGGAAACTATACAGCAGCACATAGAAGAGAAGGACATCTAAAGTTATGGTAAGATTTTTACACAACTATACTATGCCCTTCTATTCATATGCTGCTGCATGTGTAACATGAGGGAGAGTGCAAAAGCTCATGCTGTTAAAAACTGGGTGGAGTAACAGAGGCATTTTCCACAAAGCCATAAAGGATGGCTCTGGCAAATCCTGCCGTGGACCTAGAAATTATGTCCAACTTACAGTGTTTGGTGAAGGTATGAACAGATGACCATGTGGCTGCTTCTAAAACGGCAGCTGTATCCAAGCCCTTAAAGAAGGCACCAGAGGAGGACACTGCCCAACTGGAATGTGCCTTTACTGGGAAGGGAAGCCTTTTGCCATGGGCTGTGTAGCAAAAGGAAATCGTCTTAGAGATCCGTGAGGAGATGGTTTGCTTGGAAACAGGAAGTCCCAGGGCTTATGGGTGGTAGGAGACAAAGAACCTATCTGATTTATGGATGGATTTGGTCTTGGCCAAATAGTATCTGAGTTGTCTATGTACATCCAAGGAGTGAAGGATCCTTTCAGCAGGGTTTGAGGTGAAGGGTAGAAGGTAGGGAGGTTGATGGCCTGATTCAGGGAAGGTTCATTGACAACTTTGGGCATGAAGGATGGGTTAGTACGTAAACAAACCCTGTCCTTGTGGAAAACTGTAAAAGGATGAGAGGCCATGAGGGCTTGCAGTTCAAAGTTGCAGTTGGCTGAAGTAATGGCCACCAAGAGGACAGTTTTCCATGTGCAGTGTTGAAGAGACAGTCCTTGGCTGGCTCAAGAGGTGGTAGGGTTAACTTATCCAGAACAAAATTTAGATCCCAAGGGGGTGGAATGGGCTTCCTTTTAGGTCTAAGTTGTAGTACCCCCTTCAGAAATAGCTTAACTTCCAGTCTAGAAGCTAGGGGGGGGAGACATGCTGAGATGGCAGATAAGTGTGTCTTAATAGAAGAATAAAACAATCCAGAGTTCATCAGTTCACACAGGTAAGACAAAACCACTGGGGATTCTACCATCATTGGTTGGATATTTTGTTTTAGACACCAAACAGAAAACCACTTCCACTTGGATAGATAAGATTTTCTGGTAGTTGGTTTTCTGGCCTCCTGCAGAACCTCAAGCATGTCTTCTGTGTAAAGGTGTCTGAAGGGAATTAACGCCCTATCACCCACAATTTAAGGTTCAGGGTGGATAGTTGGGGGTGTATGAGAGTTCCCTTCTCCTACGTGAGCAGGTCCATTCTGCGGGGTAACTTGTGATGATTGCCCTTGGCTAGATGATGTACTAGGGGGAACTAATGCTACCTTGGCCAATAGGGGGTCACCAACATGATTTATGGTTGTTCTCTGTGAATCTTCAGCAGAACTTTTTGTATGAGTGGGAAGGGGGGGGATGCATAGGTGAACATCCCCTTCCAAGGGAATGAAAGAGCATCCACCCTCCATGCTTCGGGAGAAGGTATGCTGGAGCAGAAGGTTGGGAGTTGTCTGTTCATCGGGGAGGCAAAAATATCCACCTGCAGAATACCCCATTGATGGACCAGGCCCAAGAACACAACCCTGTTTAGCATCCATTCATGAGATTGAGTCATGTTCCTGCTTAGCATATCTGCCATCACATTTTTTGCAGAAGGTATGTAGATGGCTAGAAGGTTTACTTATCTCTCTAGGGCAATTTCCCACAACTGCAGAGCCAATCTGCAAAGGATGTAGGACCTTGCCCCCCTCTGTTTGTTGATATACCACAGCACAGTGGCATTGTCTGTGTACCACCTCAGTACTCCTGGCAGGATTTGATCCTTGAAGATTTGGAGGGCTAATATCTCCTTGATATTTATGTGCTCCCTTCTGTTGGTTCAGGGTCCAAGTGTTTCTCACTCTCCAATCTCATAAGGTTGCTCCCCAACCTGTGTCTGAAGCATCTGTGTACATGTCCTGATTGGGGGGCAGGGGCTGCAGGGGCAGGCCTGGGTTGGCCAATATCTGGGCTATCCCCTAATTCAGTTCTCTGGAAAGGCATGGTAACAGGGGGATCATGAACTCCAGGAGGTGCAGGTGCTGTTTCCAGACTGTCCTTAAGTACCAGGGGAATTTCCTCATGCGTAGCCTTACTAGGGGTACCATGGGGATGGTGGAGGCCATGAATCCCAGGAACCTAAGAAACTCCCTGGCCAACAGGGCTTGGAGAGGGAGTATCCCCTTGAAATAAGAAGTGGGGGACATAATCTTGTCTGGTGGAAGACAGGCCATCATTTGTCCTGTTAAAATCCTGCATCCTAAGATCACATGATCCTGTGAGGATATCGGGGAGGATTTTTAAAGGTTTATGGTGAACCCCAGACCTCTCAAAAGGGAGATGAAGTCTAGGTGATGTAGGACCAATTGAATGGATGGGGCATGGATAAAGATATTGTCCAAATAGAGGAAGAGTTGGATCCCCCGTGTTCTGGCAAAGGCAATGATTAGGGCTAGGCACTTTGTGAACACTCTTGGGTCCGTAGAGAGACCAAATGGCAAAGCACAGAACTTAAGTGTGCAGAACCCACTGAAAAGCAGAAGAATTGCCTGAAAAAGGGATGGATTGGGGTGTGCAAATAGGCGTCTTTTATATCTAAGGACACCAAGATGGCCTGAGGGAAGATTAGGGGAAGGAGAGTAGGAACTGTGAGCATCCGAAAGGAAGGGACCTGGAGGAAGGTGTTGAGATGGGACAAATCCAAGAATGGTCTCCAGGGACATTCTTTCCTGTGGACTAGGAACGTCCTGAAGTAGAAACCTCTTCCTCTTAATTGAGGAGGAATCTCTTGAATTTTGCCTTGAGAGAGAAGGTCCTGCAGAAGTGGAGGAAAGAAAGCCATTTGATTTTGAGGGGGTTGAGGAATGTCTTTGAAAGTGTGTCTGGTCTCCCACACCATGAAATATCCCAATTTTATAATAGAGAGGACCCAAGAGTTCCGGGCAACCTGTTTCCAAGCTGGGTAGGACAGGGAGAGATGCATGGAGAGAGTGGTGTCTGGATGTAAGGGCTGGTAGTCACAGACTACCAGGCTTGGCCTGAAAAGACTGTTTTGGAGCAGGGGTAGAGGGAGCAGACCTAGAGAGGGTATGTTTCCTGGCATCCTTCCCCCCTCTGGATCACATTTATCTGGAAGGCTTTCTCACAAATGTAGTTTTAACTGGATAGCTCCTCTGAAAGCAGGGAACTGGGAAGAGAAAAATGTGTCTGAGCTCCTGGAGCTTCCTACCCTTCTCCTAAAGGGCCTTAAAGAGTTCAGCAGCTGCTGAACCAAACAAGGCTTTGTTGTCCAAGGGAGCATCAATGAGTTTTGACTGAATGTCATTAAGGTGAGGCTGCAGCCTAAGCCAGGAATATCTCCTGATGACAGAACCTAAGGTTGCAGCTCTAGATGAAGCCTCTACTGAGTCATAACTACACTTAATGGAGTGTTTAGTTACTTGACTGCAGGAATTTAAGAGACGAGATTTTGGCCTTGACAGGGGAATCAGGGAGGTCACTCGCTTAATAGCATCAGAAAGAAGGGCCAAAGAGTATTTGGCCATGTGCATCTGGTAGTTAATAGCTCTCACTGCTAACGTGGCAGAAATGTAAACCTTTTTGCCTAGGTGTTCTATTAATCTGCTCTCCTTGTCAGAAGGAAGGAAGGAGGGAGGTGGAGGAGAGGAATTTGGAGGCTTTATCTGCAGACACAAACGGTGGAAGGGTCTGCAGAAGGGGCCTTGAAGATAAATTTTTCATCTTCAGGGACTTAGTAAAATCTGTTTGGGCACTTAGGTACAGGGGGTTGCGAATCTGGATTTTTAGAGGCAGTCAGGAAGGCATCCAAAAAGGCAGGATGCACAGGAGGGACTGCAGATGGGTTAGAGGACTCCATTTGATAGAGGTCATATTACCTCTTTTGAGTCTCAGTAACCTGACTGCAGTCCCACTTAAAAAAGGCCTTCATCTGCACAACAGTTTCCCCAAAGGTAATGTCTTCTTCTGGGGAATCTGTACCATTTAACTCCTCCTCTGGAGAAACATACCCCAGAGGGGAGGCAATTTGGGAAGTGTAAGCAAGGGACTAATCCCCTGAAGAATCCTCTTCTTCAGAAGATAAGTCAATAACTAGTTTACCCTTAGGTGTAGAAGCTGAGGGAGCCTGAGCAGGAGCAGAGGCCTGGCGTAATGCAAGGAAGGCATTAAGTAGGCCTTGAGTGAAGGCCTGCCAGTCAGGTGTCTGGTCGGAAACTATGGACATTGGGGAAAGAGCAATATGCATTGTCTTTTGCGTCTTCTTTTTGTGGGTCTCCGACATAAACGTGTCTGTAATGCGATGCAGGGGCAGAGGGCCGGATGCAGGATGGCACTCCACAAAGTCTGAGATAACATCTTCGCGGACAATAATTTGGGAAACCCCACACAGACCCTCAGATATAATAAGCCTAGGTTCTCTGCCAGTGTCCGAGTCAGATGCCTGCGACTCTCTCTGAGACCTGCCTGTGGCTCCTTTGATGGTTTCCGCCTGGGTACCCGTCAGTGGAAGATCCATGGATTCCGACTCAGACTCTGGGCCTTCACCAGCCTCGAGAGGTACGGACGGAATAGGGGACGCAGCAGTTGGATCAGGCTGTGATTTTTTGGCCTTTTTTGTGGGCAGCTCTTCCAAGGTTCCCAATGTCAGGTCCATATCTTTAGTAAGATGTTTCAAGCACTAGTTCTCTAGATACAACTTTAAAATGGCAAGACAACTGAAGATTTTGGGGACAAAGGCCTGACAGATTTCACAAGTGCTGTGGTCGTGGTCTTGGCAAAGACAGAATAGGCAGACCTCATGTGAGTCTTTATGTGGAATCTGCCTTCCACACTGGCATTTGCCCTTTCTACCTGACATGAACCCAAACTACTGTAGCAAAATATAATCAAAACCCCCTATGGGGTACTTATCTGAATACAGACAGCGCAAAGTCACTTCAGCAAGTGGGCGATGACCAGAGCTGGCAGTCACACAGGAAGCAGAAAAGTTCTGAGGTAGGTACGTGCTGATGTCCGTTTTATACCAGTCTGTTTATGGTCAATGTTTGCTGACAGACGCGGGATGTCACATGTACCTTCGCAGTACCATCTTTTGAAAAATGGCAGACTCCCTCATGTTATGGATACAGTAGCATATGAACAGAAGGACATCTGCACAATAACTATTTAGATTATCCCCACTCAAGTAATGACAGCACAGACTGATACTGAATACAGAAACTATTTCTTCTAACTTCCATTAAAACCATATTCAATGCATCACCTTGCCAACACTGACATCAACAACAATTAAATACTACAGATTAAACACAGCTTTTCTGATTATCAGATGTACAGCCCAGTTTTCTACTTCATGCAAATATCATAGACACACCAAAGAGTATCTGGAAAAATTAAATGCCACTTCGGAAAATGGTAGCTTACAGCATTGTTAATCCACAGACACATACATACAATCTCTCAGTGACAACCGGTATATTCCCTAAACTCTTCAAACATGCCATAGTATTTCCCCTAGCAAAAGATCAGCACAAGGACTGTAGGGACTTTAAACCCATGTCATACTCTTTGATCATATAAACAAATATGAACTACTATGTGATGAACAACATGGATTTCATAATGCTTTCAGCACAATGACAGCCCTTTACAAAGTAACAGATAACATATACTGAAATATAAATGACAGCCTAACTGACTGGTGTTCTCTTTGTGGACATAGCCAGAGCATTTTGACTGCCAGTCATGAGCTGCTGTTTAAGCTCAGTAAACTCACATTTGGCAGCTATTCTTTAACCTGGCTCAAAAGCCATCTGGAAAAAAGAACATTTCAGGTATATGCAAAAAAAAACTCTCTGATTTAGGTAACAAATATTGGAGTCATGCAAGATTCTGAATTGCGACCACTTCATTTGTTTCTCACTTCATAAATGGTATTGTCCATGACATCCCCATACTGAATATAATAATGTATACAGGTGACCACCTTCTACTTGAATCCACCACATCTACAGCATAAATTGCAAAACAGCTTCATTATGATATCCAGCTGGATCTACATTCCATCTGCATTGTCCATTTTCATTTTTCCTCAATCTGTGGGTTTAGATCCAGTCCTCTGATCCGACTCGGCCACTTTCCATAGCTCTAGGATCTGATTCTCAAGCTCCTCCCTTACCCATAATGCCTCATTCCCCCAGAATACCTCAGATCGAGTTTGCTGCTAACATATTTACGGTATATCGACATTTATATACAGATTATGAACAACTGATAGAAAGTGATAGCAAGTTGTCAAATGGCAGCATGCACTCTCTACCGTACCATCTATTAACATGGGAGTTCCACAAGGCTCTATCCTTAGTCCTCTCCTTTTCTCCATCTTTACAAATAGACTCCATACTTACACTCCACTAGCCTCTGTCATTCAGTATGCAGTTGACCCTACTCTCATCTGTGCTGCTCCTTCCCTAAACGATTTTGTCAATATTACTCAGCAATCCTTCCTATCCATTGAAGCATGGTTATCTTACTCACAACTGACTCTGAACCCTTCTAAAACTAAGCTAATGCTGTTCTACCCCAGCCATTTCCAAGTTCCCCCTTTACCTTTCCAAATCTGTTCCTCACACACCACCATAATAACAGTTGTAACTCAAACTAAATTGTTAGTCATTCTAATAGATAATAAAGAGGGTTACATACTTACCATAACTTGGAATCTGTGCTATCCAGTGTCATTATTCATCACCAATGGGTCTAGGAACCAACACTGGATCCAAGCTGGCACTAACAAGACAGCTCCCAAGCTCAGGCTCTTCCCCTTCCCAAGATCCTTCGCTACCCACAACCCTCAGATCTTATTTGCCGCAATTAGTGAAAAGGCACGTTTCCTGCAGCTCAAGTTAGATCTTTATTCAGTTAAGTAGCTTTTCTTTCTTTTGAGGTTAATTCCTCCTTCCTTCTTCCTATTTACCTGTTAGTTTCCTCCCCTTCTAGTGGTGCATTAGCTTAGTTTAGCTTAATTTTTAAGGTCCTTACCTGGGTTCCCACTCTCTCTCTCTTTTTCCCAGTCTTAAGTAAACTTTCTGTCTCCCTTTTTCTTCTCTTCCTCCCCCATTACTCCCTTTGTTGTTGTGGTGTGTGTGTGTATATGTGTGTGTGTGTGTGTGTGTGCGTGTGTGTGTGAGAGAGAGATAGTGGAATGTCTGAGAAACCCACTGGATTTAAATGGTGCTCCTCATGCAGTCGGAAAATGCCTCATTTTGACTCACACAATTAGTGTGTTTACTGCCTAGAACAGTCCCATTTGGAGGTTGAGTGACATTTGTGCAGGCTTCAACCCTAGGGCTCTCCTAGTTAACAGAAACAAACTTCTCCTGAAAGGGCTGGCCATTGGGTTCCCCTGGTTACAGGGTCTCCTTCTAAGAATCCCTCAGATCGCAAGAGGAAGTCTTCTTCCTCGTGAGATTCTCCCGCCAAAAAGCTGAGGGTCTTGGATCACAGCTACCCGGATCAGAGACCAGCCTCCCCAGCTTTGGATCTGGGCTCTTCTGTTCTGAGAGCCCCAGCTTTTTCTGTCAGATCTGAGACTTCGGAGCCTCTGAGGTCCTGGGATCTGAGCCGATCTAGACTGTCCTCAGATCCTACCTGTCCGTCAGATCCAATAGCTGTATCTTCTACATCTTCGGATCCAAGCAAGCCCTCGGATGCAACAGTTCTGTCAGATCTTATTATTGTTGTTGAAGGTTCCCCCTCAAGGCCTAGGAGATTGGATCCAGGGCTTCCTAGCAGGTCCCCCCCCCCCAAGACCATAGACCTTTGGCTAGGTTGGGCCATTCCTTGCTATCTTCCCGTTCTACCAGGAGCCTGCGCCCTTCAGATATGGATAGGATGATGAGGAAATTTCTCAAAGCCCAAACTGAACTGAGTTTGTTGCCATCCCTTGCCCACATGCTCAGGGATCTTAGCCAGCCATGGAACTCCTCTCTCCTCAACCGACCCATTTGGGTTCAGTCCCCCAGGATCAGGGCATCGCTTACCTTCCCACACCATCTGGGTCCCTGGCGGGTTCAACTCAATTGCCCTCAGAGCTGGTGGTGCCTCAGCCCCGAAATGTCGGTGGGGGCCACTGGGGAGTGGAGTTAGGACCAGAGTTTTTGGACTGCTCCCTACCCCTGGGGCCCTCCGTCTTGGACAGCTCAGGGCTGATATCGTCTTGCCCCTGGATCCTCTCCAGCCACTTTTGATATTGGGCGACGAGACCTCATCATCCTACCAGGGTAAGCCCTCCTGTGAGTGTCTTCAGATGGGCATTGCCCCCATTGGGGTCCCATCCTCTTCCGAGTCCTCAATAGAGCTTGCCATGGAGGAACCTGCTCAGAAAAGGACATGCACTTAGACTCCCCTTGAGAGTCTCTCACTGAAGACACAGAATTTGAGGAAAGAGACAGGTCCCAGGGGCTTCCATCTGAGGAGGTGTCCTATGGAAACATTCTCAAGATCCTGAAAGAGCGAGGCGGTTGGTCTTTCCCTCCCCCATCTTCACAGGAATCCGTGTTCCTGAAGGTGTTTGGGATGGGCCCATCTTCTACCTGGATGATTCCCCCTGCTGATGAGCTCATCCAGCTCATTTCCAGCAGGGAGTGGAAGGAGTCAGACACAGTAGAACCAGTTCCCAAAATTTCTGAAAAGTTCTTAAGTCCCCCAGAAGACAAGCCATTCTGGAGCAAAGGCGTTCCCATTGATGCCACTGTGGTGGCTGCAGCTACTAAAAAGGAGCTCACTGAACAGAGCTCTACAGTCCATCCCCCAAACAGGGAGTCACGGGCAATTGACCATTTTGGAAAGCACGTGTTTGCTGCAGCCATTATATGGCACACTTTATTCGGCTGCAAAGGAACTTGGTATCGGAACTCTCCACTTCCCTTTGAGATGTTGCCTCTGGACAGTCTTAAATTGACATTGTGGTGGCTGTAGCTACTAAAAAGGAGCTCGCTGAACAGAGCTCTACAGTCCATCCCCCGAACAGGGGGTCACAGGCAATTGACCATTTTGGGAAGTACATGTTTGGCTCAAACATTATATGGCACACTTTACTCGGCTGCAAAGGGATTTAGTATCAGAACTCTCCACTTCCCTTTCTGAGATGTTGCCTCCGGAGAATCTCAAATTGGTCTCTCTGAACTTTTCCACAATCAGTTCCTTAGCTAATGCCTCAATGAGGTTGATCTTCAATGCGGTGGATGCCTCCTCTCGAGTGGCAGGCACTGGCAATGCCATCAGGCATCATGCCTGGATTTGTCTTTATGGTTTTCTGGATAACTTCAAGGTGTCTTTCACCAAAGCCCCTTTCAATGGGTCCACTTTGTTTGGCCCTTCTGTTAAGGAAATAGTGAGCAAGAGGGTAAGACTCTGTCCACGGACAGGATCAAGTTCTCTACTCCCCAACGGTATTTTTCCATAAATCAGAGGGTTAGTAAGAGACTACGGTTCCGCCAGGTCTCAGTCTTCCTTTCAGGATGTTCCTCAGGAATCCTCTTCCACCGGCCAGGGAAGGGGGTTTGACAGTGGATGCCACCCCAGAGGCAGAGGTGGTCTGCAGAACCAGGGCTCCCTGGATCCCTTCTCAGAGAATCCCCCTCTGTGCTCCTGAAGAGCTGCCAGGCTGTCCTGCCCTGGAGGCAGTCGGGGGAAGATGTAAATATAATCATGGAACTTTGAACATGCGAACACAATTGTCAAAAGTTCCTTATCCATCTGAGCATACTGCATCTCAGTTTGGGTAAGAGTTCTAAATGCATAGACTACTGGTCTGACATCTTGAAGAATAACTGCACACCAAGGCCAAACTTTGAAGCATCACAGGAAAGAACACTGGCTTGTGGACATCATAGTATCTTAATGTTGGTGGACTGGTAATTTTCTATTTCAGGTCATCAATTGCTCTCTGGTGTTGTTCCAACCATGACCAGGAAACATTTTTGCATATCAGCTCACATAAGGGCACTGATAATTCACTGAAGTCTGGTAAAAACTTGCCCAAATAGTTAACTATACCAAGAAAACTCTGGAAGCCTTGGACATTTTCTGGAGCTGGCATCTCAAGAATGGCTGTTTGGAAGGATCAGGTCGTAAGCCTGAACTAGTAAATAAATGATTGATATAAGTAACTTCTGGTAGCCTGAATTTACACTTCAGAGGACTGGGCTTTAATTTCACTTCATGTGCTCTTTCCAGAACTTCCCTGAGGTTTTTGTCATGCTCTCCTCCACCATTACCTCTGACTAGTAAATCATCTACTATTAAAGCACACGGATAGCCTGAAAAACATTGCTCCATTGCACGCTGAACGACTTCACCAGCAGAATTTATTCCAAAAGGCATTCTGAGAAATCTGTATCTACCAAATGGTGCACTGAATGTAGTCAGTAGTGAAGATTTGCAATCAAGCATTACTTCCCAAAATAAACTCTTCGCATCTAAGACAGAAAAAACAGTGGCATTTGGCATGAGGCTAGCAACTTCCTTGACTATATGCATAGGATGGTGGGGTCTCTAATGCTTTTAAGTCTCTTGGGTCAATACATATTATGATTTCATCTAAGCTTTTCTTATGAGCAACTACCATGGAAGACACCCATTTAGTTGGTTCTGTAACTGGACAAATCATACCTTGCTGCACCAGTTTATGTAACTGGACCTTGACTCTGTTCTCCACAGCTATCGGAACTCTTCTTGTTGGTCTGACCACTGGACTGACCTCTGGGTCTAATTTCATGGAGTACACAACTGGAAGTTTACCTAGCTTCTCTTCAAAAATATCAGCATACTCTGTGAAAATAGCATCAGTGAAACTGGAACTAGGACATGCGCTTATAAGATGGACTTCTTTGGTAAAAGGAAACAGTTTCATTTTTAAACCGTCTCTGAGACCTTATAATGATTGTACATGTCTTTTGACTACATAAAATCCCAAGCTGTAACTGTCCCCAGCTGAACAGCATGAAAGCACTACTGAGCCTTCGGTCTGAATCTCTTCACCTCCATAAGCAACAAGCTTTGCACTACTGGTAAAATTAAGCTGTTCACTAGCTCTTACTCTAGCAAATGTTTCTGGTGACATAACATTGCACTTTGAACCAGTGTCCACTTTGAACTCCATGGGTTTACCATTAATCAGAACAGTACACAAAACATTTTGTTTTTTTGCCAACAAATCTACTGCAGTAACCTTTTCACCAAGCAGTGATGCATCATCTCCATGGAAAGTAGAGTTGCTGCTTTCTATATGATCAACTTGATTTTTTGAGTAACCTTTCTTAATAAATGAATGAGGCTTGCTTGATCTACAAAGCTTTTGAAAGTGGTTCCATTTTTTACACTTGTGGCATTGCTGACCAAATGCTAAGCACTTTTCTGTTTTAGATCCATGATTGGTACTACAATTACGACAGTTAACAATGAGACTTGGCTTGGATTTTGCTGACTCAGCCTTATGCTGCACTGAGCATGTCTGTTTTAATGAACTAATCTTAGAACTTGCTAGAAAGGTACAGGGTCTCCCTGGAAATCCCACAGGGGCTGCAGCTGCCATGTGCTTAGACCTGTTTCTGTTAGCCATGTGCTGCATGCTGTCTACATTTGCTTTAGAGGCTGTTGGAAGCATGCTCTTATCACTTGCAAGCATATTTGTGTGTCTTTCTGTAAGCTTGTGTATCTGACAAATCTCTATGGCTTTGCGCAATGTTAAATCACTGTCTTGAAGCAAAATCTTTCTCACTGCAGCATTACTAACTGCACTACCACAGGATAATTTAATATAATACATACCTCATACAGCCCAGTTTTCTTTTTCTCTGATCAGTCCATACAAGCTACATCCTCTCTCACTCCACCAAAATCCGAACCTAACTTCCTATTACTCCTAACTACATTTCTTTTTAAAACAAAATAATGTATTTCCTTCCATGAACCAACTATTTGAAATCATACATTAAGTGTACTGCATATAAATGTACTGCTATTTTAATAGTCAACTTCTCTATTAATCCACTGAAGCAAGTAATTTATGATGCTATTCAAACCTATGTGTAATCATGTATAATACTTTGCTCTTTATGTTCCCTTTTAAATTTTATGTATAATTATGCATACAACTTATTATGCTCATCTAATGTTTCTACTGGTTGAACTTATTACATTTTTTGGAGTTCTTCTCCACAGGCTTCGCTGAAAACGGGCTACTAGCCCAGTTGGACCTTCCTGGTAAACAAATGTAAAATAAATAAATAAAATGATAAATTAACACCACACACAAGCCTGTCCTTTACCAACTCATCTTTCAAATCACCAAATCTGCATGTTTTAGCCTAGTTTCGCAAGACAGTAATACAAGCTGCAAAAGCTTCTCCTGGCTTTTGGTCTCATATAAAATATGTGCCTCTCTAATGTAACATTTGTCTGGGGTTTACACTAAATTTACATTTCAAGCATTCAGGATCATCCCATGATTCAGCTTGTATAACAATATGACGGTTTTCCCCTTCTCTTGCATATACTGCTGGTGAATACACAAATGAACGCTCTCTTTCAATGGCTTCTGACACTGCTAGATTAAGCAGAATAAATCCCCTTGTATGTGCATCTTAATCAGAAAAGCTACTTGTATGAAAATATCATATTTCTGCTCAAACACTCCAATTCTCTGCAATATGATGAAACACAAGTGGACTGGGTCTGCAAAATGCCTCTGCCACGCCAACATACAGTAATAAAGACCCTTGGAATTATGGATGAACGTATACATCAAAAACTTGTAATTATGCTCAGCAGCACAATACTCCAAAATATACTGCACTTTGCGAACTAAGTTTCTGTTGCACAAGAACACTTTGAAATCACTGTACTTTTCAAAACCACTATTATCAGTGTAAGGAAACAGTTTGAAATGACTGCATTTTGCAAATGAACTGTACACAGCACAAGAAACTTCTCGAAATGACTGTACTCTGCGAAATAACTCTGTATAGTGTAAAACACTATGAAATGACCGCACTTTGCAAATAAATTGTACTTTGCACACAGTAAACTCTTTGAAATAATTGTACTTTAGTAAAGCACACACTGCAAACACTTTGTATACCCTGAAATACTTCGAACAACTCTAGCTATACTTTGAATAGCTTTAGTCACTGCAAAATAGTAGCTCATATCAAATAAGTGGTCACTTACTAAAAAATGCATTTGCTTTGCTTTTCATGTGAATTTTGCCAGTTTATTGTACTCATTATGCTCATTTAACTTTTATCATGCTCGTTATACTTTTAACATGCTCGTTATGCAAATCAGAAGCAATTCTAAATGCCCTCATAAGTATTTCAAATAATTTTATCAAATGTGGTTTTGAACATTTCGTTTAATCAATAATACAGTTTGTGCTTTTCATTTTATTAATAATGTGTTTTGTTCTTTGCAAATGCTATGTATCATTTTCTTTATGAAATACATTATGCAAGTTTTAATTACCTGAAATTTGTTTCTTACCTTTTTTCAACTGTTTTGAGTAGTGGATCACCAAACCTGCTCAATGTACCTCCACCATTAACTCTGCACCTCATGGCTTGGCAAAATTTCACCCTTGCTTCTTTTCTGGCACCTTGTCCTTCAGACATCCCACTTCTGACACCATGTCACTCATCTGGTCAGGATAAAACAGACAAATAGTTGTGGGCTTGGTTCAAGCAGCTTTATTACATACAAACACATCAAGATTGAGGTTTAGTAACTTATAAACAGACTGACTACTGCACTCATACATGTTAACACTCTGGCTGTTCACTCAAAATAGCACTGCTGCCTACAAATGCTCTCCATTTATATGCAAGTGCCCTCACTTTGAAATGCTTCTTAAAGTCGCAACACACACACTGTTGTACAGGTCTGTACTTTAGTGACATAAATTTCATGTTTTCAGAGCAGCAGGTGGAGATAATCTTGCAGTTAGTACACCCTCTGTTTACATAGATGCATACCCCTCCACCACATAATTTCCCACTAACAGACTGTATCATGTCCGCTCAGAATAATAACAGCCCTTCCAGATATATTGCACTGTCATTTATATTAAGAGTTTAGCCACATTTCAGTGAAAATAAGATTACATCACTCTCTCACCTTATTTTTAGTAGTTCGCTCCAATCTTAAGTAGTCCATTTGCTTATTTAATGAACAAACATTTGCTAGTAACATGGATGGAAATGCAGGCCTGCATGAGTCTGCCTTCAGTCTGGCAGTGATATCAACTTAAGACCCTCTCTTCTTGATCTTTCACATCTCTTCCATTTCTTTCTTCCACTGTGACTGATGGGTGTCATTATTGCTTCTGCAAGGCACTTTAAACCATGATTTAGTAGAATTTCCAGTTTTTGTAGCTCCAGGGGTATTATAGGCCCTACAGGCCCTGCAGACATCAGATCATAAAACCATTTGCACTGTGAGCTTGATTGCCAAATTTCCAGAAGTTTATCACTACTATAAATTAGATTACAGTCTGTTTTTGTCCCCAATTTAGTTTTTTTCCTTAGAAATTGACACAGAAGTAAAGAAATAATGCACATTTTCCTGCAGAGCCGGAGAAGCCGCTGCCTCACAGGGTGCCACTTTTTTTTTTTTTTTTTAAAGGGAGGATTGTACATAAGGTCACCCTATCTTTATGGAAAATCAAGTACAGAGGTTTGGATGATGGTGTTTGCAATTCAGATGCTCTTCTAGCTGAAGTAATAGCTACCAAAAATGCAGTCTTCCAAGAAAGATATTTTAAATCAACCCTGGCTGTGGGTTCAAAAGGGGAACAAACAAGAGCTTGTAAGATCATAGTTAAGTCCCAAGGAGGAGTGGGGTCCTTTATAGGAAGTCTAAGTAAGAAGGCACCCATAATAAAGGCCTTACACAATTTGGAAGAAGCAAGTGATCATGAGTTTTCTCCAATGTGATAATACGAGATGGCTGCCAGTTGCACTTTAACAGTAGAAAAACTTGCTCAGTCTTAGAAAATTGAAGCAAGTAAATCTAAAACTTCAGGAATAGGAACTGTGAAGGGGTCTAAGTGTTTTTGCTGAGCCCATATAGAGAACCTTTTCCATTTGCTCTTATAGATTTTTCTGGTAGAAGCTTTATGAGAGGATATCAAAATCTTCTGAACCAGGGATGAAAGCCTGGTATTTCTAGCCATCACCGTAATTGGAGAAACCATGTTGTTAGTTTTAGTCCTGAAGATCCGGGTGAATCTGCCCTGATGGATGGGATAGATCATCTGGATTTGGTTCCAGTGTCCATGGAGGGCATATTAGATGAGACCAAAGAAAGGGAAACCAGACCTGTCGAGGCCAAAAGGAGCAATGAGGATCACTTTACTCTTCAACCTCTGTGCTTTCTGAAGGAACTTGGGGATGATGAGATGGGGAAGATAAGCATAAAGATCAAAGGGCCAAATATGGACTACAGCATCTTTCAGTGAGTGTCCCTGAGAAGGGATCAGGGCTAAAAACCGGCTTCACTTGTTGGAAGGGGATGAGAAACGGCTGTTGCAAGGTTAACCCCATTTTTGGAAAATCATGTTTGCCACTGATAGATTTAGAGACCACTCATGAGGCATCAGGATAATTCTGCTGAGCCTGTCCACTAGGATGTTGGACTTCCCCGGAATATGCATTGCAGTTAGGAAGCAGTTGGAAGAAATTGCCCATTGCCAAACCCTCATTACTTCTCGGCACAGTGGGTAAGATCTGGTTCCTCCCTCCTTGTTGATGTAATATATTACTGACATGTTGTCAATTTGTATTGCAATAGTCCCTAGAGGGAGAAAACTCTGTAGGGCTTGCAACACTAGAAGCAACTCTCTCATCTCTAGAGCACTGATATGCAAATTCATCTCCTGTGTTGACCATGTGGCTTGGATCGTCCAACCCAGATAATGCCCCCACCCCAACTGGAAAGCATCCATGGTCCACGTGGTGTTGGGTGGAAGAAGATCAAAGGGACGTCCTTCTTCTACTTCTTCTGAGTGGGGCCAACATAGAACAGAGTCCTTGCACACTCGGGATAACTTTATAACATGATTCAGCGGATACTGATGTAAGGACCATTGGACCGCCAGAGTCCAATGCAGAACTATGTGCAGCCGTGCTGTTGGGATCAATGTTATTGAGGAGGCCATTGAACCTAACTCTCTGAGGACTGGATTTGCTGAGGGTGTTGGGATAGCTAGCATTTGTCTGATATGCAATTGCAGATAATTTTTTATTAGAATTTTTGAAAACAAGCATAAACAATAATAACTTTTCAATAGTAATGAAATAAATATGTTAATATCAAGAAAATAGAATGATATGCAATCTTGACGTGGAAATTCTGTCTGGAAGTAGGCAGGCTAGAAAATTGTCTGTGTCCAGATGTCCTTCTATGAAGTCTATCATCTGTATGGGTTGTAGTTGAGATTTTCACAAGTTGATTGTGATACCCAAAGATGTAGCAGATAATCTCTGGCTTGTATTAGTAGATGCCTGGTTGATGCAGTCAAGAAACAGTCATCTAGATAAGGAAACATGTTGAATCCATGCAGTCTGAATTGAGCTGCTATTACTGCCATGCATTTGGTGAACACCAAGGGGCTGTGGTGAGACCAAAGGGAGTACTCTGAATTGATAATGACTAGTTCCCAGCCGGAGCAGAGAAACTTTCTGGAGCATCTGTTCATTTTGATATGATAGTATGCATCCTGACGATCGATAAAGCATATCCAATTGTCCTTTTGTAGTAGTGGTAAAAAGGACTGGACCATGACCATCCGGAATTTCAAGTTCTTTACTGACCTGTTCAGGACTGTTAGGTCCAGAATTTGCCTCAGGTCCAATGTCTTTTTATTTCAGTAAAAAGAACCTTAAGCAGATTCTGGATCTGATTTAGTCTGGTGGGACCCTTGTGGATGACTTTTTCTAGCAGCTTTGTAATTTCTAGTACTGCTGCTTCCTCCTGATTGGATGGGACACTGGGGAGATTTTTCTTTGGTTTGGGAGTTGTAAAATTGGGATGCAATATCCTCTGGATATGATCCTTTGGACCCCAAAATAATTTCGGATGGCTGACCAGACATCTGGATGCAAGGATAAGTACCTCCCCCGATTGCCTACAGAGGAGGACAGTCCGGCAACTTCTCAAGAGTACTGGAAGGATCTGTCTGAGAATGAATCTCAAGATCCTTGAATCTGCAAACCCCCTCTGCTGCATGGGTGGTGACTACCATTGTAGTTGTTTCCCTCTCTGCTTCTGAGGGAAAATCTCCCTTTAATTCTTAAAAAGCACCTCAAGACTTTCTGAACCACATCTTTTTACCACAATGCCGGTTCTTAGAGAAAGGTCTTTCTGGGGTAGAAAAACAGATTTCGACTGCAGACAAGGTCTTTCCATATTTTTCACTATGGGAGAGAGTCTCTAACTGTGGGGCCAAACAATTATTATCCATCAAAAGGAGCACTGATGAAGGACGCCTTGAAAGGTTCCATGACGTCACAAAGCCACATCTAGGCATGATGCCTTATGGCAATATCAGAACAGACAGCCCTTGAGGTACCCTCTGCAGCATGTGAGATTAATCTCATGGACATGTTTAATATAGACTGTAGGGAAATCCAAGTACCTCCTCTTGCACTTTCTCTTATGAGGAACCTCATCGGTGGGATGCTCCGGGGAGGTATCAGAAAAGACAAGGAGCTCTGAAGCTAGAACAGTTTGGAAATGCTTCTGGGTTGGCTGTGGTGGAGGTGGTTGAAGAGAGGATGCTGGCACAAGATCCAAGGAGGTGGGACATGGACATGAGAATTGCGGCTTTCCTGAGCAGAGAGAGAGAACCCTATCCATCACCTTGAAGGTGGAAGATCCTGGGGGTGTCAAAGGCAAACCCTCTGGAGCTGAAGCGCTTGGGGCAGACAACCCCGAGTCCCCTGCTCTTGGGGGGGGTCAGCGCAGAGTTGTTGAACGCCAAAGCTCTGAGGGGAAGCAACTGTTCCAAAAACATCAGAGTTGAAGTCAACCACTCGGATCTGATGTAGAGGCTATGGGTCCGAGAGCCATCCTGCTCAGCCACTGTCAGAGCAGAGTGGGTCAGGGAGATGGTTGGAGTCAAAGTAAGATGTATTGTCAAATCAGATAACTTGACCCTCAGGACCTTCGAATCTCAGGACTCTGAAATGGTTGGATGGATTGGAGGAGGAGCAACTGGGACAAATGCAGAATGGCAGCTCACAGATGTGATGGGGAATGGAACTGGCAAAACCCCCATCTCGATTTGTGTCCTGAGAAAATTCCTCATCATTCTACTGACCTCAGCTTCCAAAAGACTGAGGCAAGGCCTGATGGATGAAGAGGTAGGAGGAGGTCTGGAAGTTATTTTAGGTGATTGTTGGAGAAAGTATGATCTGAGTCTCGGGGAGACCTAGTCCAGTGAAAACCATGGAGTACGGGGCCGAAAAGGAGAGGTCTCTGAAAAAGTTGGATCCAAAGACTTTGGAACCAATGGTCTGGGAACCTTTTTAAGAGGTTTGGTGGTTTAAGGAGATGTCTTGTCCTGGGAATGCTTTCTGTGTTCCTGGGATTCTTTTGTTTTCTTGGTGGGGATTTCAGCCTCTGAAGAAGTGCCTATAGAAGCAGCAGAAGATGGTAAAAGTCACTTTAAAATGAGTTTGTTTCTTCTGTCACTAAGGGCACACTGGTTAAACCCAGCACAAATAGAACAGTGTGATTCCAGGCGCACCGGGTCAAGACAGTAAATGCACTCTCTGTGGGGATCAGATTGAGGAAACTTGTGCCCACAGGAAGTGCATTTTTTAAAATCAGCTGGTCTTTTCAGACATGCTGGCTATTTTAAGCAAGTGATATGTATATGTGTGTGTGTGTGTGTGTGTGTGTGTGTGTGTGTGTGTGTGTGTGTGTGTGTGTGTGTATATATATATATATATATATATATATATATATATATATATATATATATCTCCCAGAAAAGAAAGGAAGAATGAAAAAGAAGAAAATACCAACTATGGTGACTAGTACTCATGAACAGAAAAAAACTAAACTACTAATAAAAGCTTTTTTTTTCTTTAATGGTAGTCAGAGAATAAAGAGTAGTATAGGATAGAAACTTTTTGACTGAAGGAAACTCATTAAACCCACAAGAAGTGGAGAGATTTGCAATCCCAGTCTGCCTTTGATGAACGGCAAATGAGATCTGAGGTATTCTGGGGGAATGAGGCATTATGGGTAAGGGAGGAGCTTAAGAATAGGATCCTAGAGCTATGGAAAGCAAACGAGTTGGATCCGAGGATCGGATCTGAACCCACAGGTTGAGGAACGAATGAAAATCCCATCATCAGATTAATAGGTTACTAATTAACACACCTTATGCTTAAGCAGACTGACACAGTATGCAAGAGATGTAATTACACTATATCTTTGGAGGAAAAACTCTCCACAGACACTGATATCTCCAAACAGGTTGCCAGCAATGCACACACTACACCTACAAGTGATCAGAAACACAAACTCACATACACTGAGTCTCAACTGCAAATTGCTCAAACACCCCCATACACTGTCCTCAGCAACCTTACAAAAACTCTACGAAGACAACACTCCTGAGGACGCAAAGTCTCAGCCTCTATGCCCTTAAGTCAAACTGCCCTACAACAAAATATATTGGTTATTGGAGACAATTATGAGACACACTGATGCCCCCACTCCCCATGTTAAATCAAGGAGACTCTCGCAGACAGATGCCTATTAAGGGCAAGGATCTGCCAGATCATGCATGCACTCAGGATACTGAACCACAACTATCAGCTGACTCTGTTATAATCCATGTGGGTGTTAATAACCTGAGATGTGCCTCCCTGGACTATATGAAGACAGACATGACAGAGCTTTCTTATAGTTTGTCCCAGGCAGATATGAGGCCTGGCACTGAGCAGCATTCTACCTTTTCCAAAAATTATTCCAGAATATAAACAGAACATGACTGACTAACAATTGGCTTAGTTATGGGTGTCATTCTAAGGGGGACCAATATTTGTTGGCACAGGAGGACAAGATCAGCAGACCATGCTGCTTTGCAAGGGATGGCCTCTACCTGTCTTTGCTAGCCTTGTGGATATTGGTCAAACATTATCCACCTATATAGTGCCTTTTTAGGCAATGCTGATCAGATAAACATTACAGCATAGTAAATTCTACTAAGGATAAACTTAAGGCACTATTGCTCAATGCTAGGAGTTTCAACCAAAAGCTCCACTCCTTGAAAACACTCTTCACCCTGGAGAGTGTTGACATCTGTGCAATTATGGAGTCTTAGTTTAAAGCTGCAGAAGATGTCCCCAGCAGTGCAAGGCTATACTGCGTTCCACACATTTAGACCCACTAACCACACAAGAATGTGCAAGAGATGGAGATGTAGCAATCTACTAAAAAAGTAAGCACACCTCAAGATTGGTCAAATATGACACAGTTGAGCTACTCCATGTCCAACAAACCTTAGGTAAGATCCCATATCATATCCCTTCTAGCTATAGGTCCTGTCTGTGACTGAGGATAACCATACTACACTTGAATGTACTGGAGTCATTTGCCACTGAGTCCAGAATCATACTCATGAGTGATTTCAACTATCCTACCATAAACTAGGATACATACACAACCACTAACATGCAGGATCAAAGATTCCAGGATTTTGTCAATGCAAACACCCTGGTACAGCTAGTCTGCACACTACAGGGGTATAAATATCCTAGAGCTGGTACTCACAAATATGAGGGAATGTTGCACACACTCTAGTGTAATGTCCTCACCAGTCAGATCCAATCATAAAGTGGTCACCCTCGAACTAAATATAAAGCCCAAACTCCCAGCAAATCCCAGACCCATTAAGAACATTTCCAAGGCTAACTGCCACATACTAAACAATGGCAAAGCTAAATTCCAAGGCCCCTGAAACTCAGAGACCACTGTGGCCTATGCAGAAATGTTTACAGAAATCGTGTATAAGCATGTAAATAACTGCACAGAAACAGCAGTACCAAACCTAAATAAACAGGACAAACTCCAGAAACAAGCCCCCTTGATGGACCTGCGTATAGAAAAGTTATACAACAAAAGAAAGAAAATGCAGTCCAGAAATAGGAAAGGCTGTGCCCAACATACAGAAAACTCCCCTCATCATTCTCAACAAGCTACTCAGGGGACTAATCAAGTCCATCAAAGCCAATGCTGAGACAAAAAAATAGACTGCAGGCAAAGGATAACCATAAGGCATCTTTCAGTATGTATGCAAACTTAAGGGGAACACCCAACAGTGTGTTGAACTAAAAGTAAATAGAACTCCCTATATTGGATATAGCAAATCTGCTAGCTGATAAATTTAGTTCCAAACTCACATTTAAAAAGACACCGCATCAATGAGTCCTGATAATATTCCACAATGCCTCCTAAATAGTTTGAAACACAACCTGTCAGGCCTACTAAAATCTCTGTTCAACATCATCCACCAGACAGGCTTCACCCATAGGGAATGGTGGATTGCAACAGTCATCCTTCTACACAAAAGGGGATTATCAAAAGACCCATGGAACTACACACCCATATGTTTGACTAGTATTATATGCAAGACCATGGAAATAATTATCATGGACTTGATAAACAAAGACATAGGAAATCTTTAAACAATGGACCCATTCTAGTTTAGTTTTGTCAAGGGTAGGTCATGCCTACTAAACCTGGTGGACTTCTGCAAGAAGATCATTAAAGCCATGGATGAAGGCAACATGGCACATACTGCCTATCTAGATCTGGCAAAGGTGTTTGACACAATACTTCACTTGGGTATTACAGTCAAACACCAATTTAGTTATATATCCCTTTGCCACACTATGGATAGCCAAATGGCTCATGGATAGGAGACATGAATTTAGGGTGGGGGAGCCACCTCCACCAAGAGGCCTGTTACTAGTGGTGTCCCACAGGGCTTGGTATTGGGACCTCTCCTGTTCAGAATATACTACTCTGAAGTCAAACCAAATGTAGAGGGCCTTTGGCTCATCAAATTTGCTGATGATTACAAGCTGAGTGCAATCATTGAATCCCTGAAAAATGTTGATATCCTCCATGACATTTTGACACAGACAAATGACTGGTGCCAGAGCCATAGCCTAAAACTCAATACAAAAAAATGCATAATTATACCCTTTGGGAAGATGACCACCTCTGCAAATTACAGCATTGATAACAGTAGGCCCATTGATAGGAAATAAGGTTGACAGTAACCTGAACTTTGATTACCATGTGTCCATAGTGGTGAGAAAAAATCCTTCTATGTGGCTCAACTTATAAGTAAGGGTATTGGCATCCAGATCTAAGGAGATCACAGTCCCACTATATTCAGTCCTCATTAGACCAATTTGTTGTGTCTTTCGGCTTTACCCAGTTAGGGGTCGCCACAGCGGAACTCCGGTCCGCTAATGATTGGTAGTTGACTTTTACGTGCCGAGTTACCAGTCCTGACACACAACCTACAATGAAGGTACGTCCATTCACACATGTCTGCATGCAGAAGACGCTCTAACTGAGAATCGAACCGGACAGCGTCTTACTGTGAGACGACAACGCTACCGCAGCACCACCATATAATGCACTCTTTGGCATGTACCTGACCAGGCATTTGCAACAGCTGAAGCAACCACGGAGATTCCTTACTAAAAGGATACAGGGAGTAAATAACATATCCTCTGTGGACTGCCTCAAAGCCCTGCCCGTGAACTCAGTCTCCTGCTGACTACTGAGGGGCAATTTTTACCTAACCTAAAAGGCATTCTCGAATCCAGCCCTGATGGATCTCCTACACATTCATAGAAGAAACAGTACTAGAATTACCCAACCTAAGGATCTAAACCTTGGCTGTGACAAACAAAACATATTGGAAGGACAGGTATGTGTCTTGGAGATTACCCCTTCTCTGGTACAGACTCCACATTTATGTGAAGCAGAGTTCTTCCCTAAGCATATTCAAATGTACTTTGGACCAAAGGATGGGAAACTGCAAATTCACCTTTGGCTTCTCACCTGTGTCCCTTATGGCAGCTTGTAGATGCCCTATAGCACAGGCATATACCAAAGCCATTCTAGTATTTGGGCACTGATAAATGGGAAAATTGGAGCTTGAATGTTTTTGGTTAAAAAGGCTCTAGGACAATTAGCCGAATAAACTACTATTATCATATCATCCTAAAGCAAGCATCATATCTGCCTCACTCCAAAAGCTATTCAACTTTCCCCAAAGTGACAACACTATACAAACTTCACTAAACAATATATCCGGTTTTCACCTTCACACAAAACACTGAAAGCAGTCATCACTAAATCACTGATGCAACTGAAACTATGCTACAAAATCTCTAACCTGCTAACACGAATACCCCACTGAGAAACTGCAAGAAATATTCTTCTACCCAAACTGAAAGACAGGCTGCCTCTCTTAACTCTTTGGTCAGGTGCAAATAACTACAAGCGGCAAACTACCATAAATAAAATATGTAGACTTCTTCGTTTAAGCTGGCTCACATACCCCACCATTTTGATCTACTAAAAAGCTGGAAAAAAAGAAATAAGTCTGTATTAAAAGTGTACTAGACATAACAAAAGTGTTGTGAGAGAATTAAATCCAAATAATCAGAAAAATGGGAAGTTACATTTAATAAATGGAATTTATGGGACCAGTATATCCCGAAACAATAAAACCAGGTAACAGCAACTTTAAGCGATAGTAATTTCTGTGTCATGCATTAAATATAATTAAAGATGGACAGAGGAATCTTGTATAAAAACAGGAGAGAAAAATAAATAATTTTACGTACAAGATATGTAATAATTATGTGCAAAACAAAAAAAGAGGCTGTTGCTTGAGTAGATATGGAAAATTTAACAAAAACGTTGATCTGTGCTACATAACTGATATATTGTCCCAGTTTGTGAAAAATTAATAAAACTGGTTTACAAATATCCGAGTCCTAGACATAAATCAATGGCTTCCTCAGTGGTTTCAAGCTCAAATTCCCTTTGACGAACAGCTAAGATCTTTGTAGCATGGTGGTCTAATGCAGCTATACACTAGGCCAAGAAATTAGAGGAAAACTTTAAGAAAGTATCTTACCAAAGAACAGTGAATCTTAAAAAAAAAAAAAAAAAAAAAAACATGCAAGGCCCTTTGATAAGTAAAACAAATAATATAGTACCAAAGATTTTTTTATGGGGACTTTGCATTCTGAGAGAGATCTGTTTAAGAGAATAGAGACAGGATAGGCTATAGCTTCAGCTGAGATCCGAAGGAAATCTGCTGGCAGCTTATCAGCTGCTAGAGTGGTTGGTTTAAGTTTACCAAGGAGTTTAGATATTGATTTGGTGGATACAGAGTGGAGGTGAAAATTGGGGCTATTATTTTGTATACTGGAGTGGGTTGGGGTGGTTATTGGTGTGGGGCTGCTAGTACTATTTTAACATTGGCAAGGGTCTGGACTGTTTTGGTAAAGAATTTGTTAAACTGAGTAGGAATGTTTTCATGGTTATTTGGAAGCACAGGGGTTGGAGTCGTGGACTTTCCTGGATGCAGTATACCATTTATTGAGGCCCAGAATTTTTGTGGGTTGTGAGCAGATTTTTCTTGTATAGCAGCCGGATTAGATAGATAGATGAACTTAGAATTAGAACAATTAGAAAGATAAATGAACTTGGGACAAAGAAATCACAGTTCAAGTGGGCTAGCCAGCTCTACTGGTGTACAGCAATAAAGCCCTAACTACAATCCTGGAGAAGAGAGTTTGACTACTAGGTCAGGCATCTGATGATGCTGGCACTGAGAGTAAGAGGAATGACAAAGTAGTTGTCCAATTGACTGTTCAACTCTTCTATGGGAAAGGGTGTGGGGATGTGCTGGGTACATATAGAGGAGATGAAATAAGGGGCTTTCATTGCAGTAGGTCGGTGGACAAAAGAAGAATGCTTCACCACATGGGGGGGGGGTCTCTTACAGCACTACTGCAAAACCATTAGCATATTGACAATGGCTTCTCTGTTCCTCTCCCTGGTCATGGGGGGGGGTGAATAGCCAGTACAGCCAGTGGAGGCTCTTATTGTGTAGTGTAATAAGCACCACTGCAGCATACAGGAGATCTGAAGTTAGCTGCAAACTAGTTCCCCTAAAAAAAAAAAATATATGCCAGTTAATTGCACTTATACTTCAGAAGCTGACTTTAGGTCTCTATCTAATGACCAAAAATACACAGACGAGCAAGCAGAGCTTACAATACCAGTGATTGATTCTGACATACAAGGTTCAGTCTTACCCACTGGCAGAACTTTAACAATACAACACCAAGAGACAGAATCTCAAGACAGTAAGCATGCTTTGAATGTTATTACTGCAAACAAGTGGCCAAGAAATTCTTGTCCATATTGCTGGCAGCTAAGCTCTTGTGTTCCATATTTCCAAATGAAAAGAGGATTTATACATGACAGGAAAGAACATCTCGCAATTCTTCTAACAAAAAAATCTAATATGTCCACTTTGAGACAGCAGCTTACAGGCACCAAACCAGGAGAGACAAAAGTGGGATTGCACTTGTGTTAAAAACAAAGTTTTTTGACAGTTAATAGTCAAAAATATTTGAGATCAGACAGTTAATTACATTGCAGTGAAACAGGTCATTTATTTTGCACAGTGTACATGTGACTACTGTTAGATCAGACTTCTTATCCCTTACCCTGCACGAAAGAGAAAAATGTATTTAAGCATCCCAAATTCCTAATGTAATATCTGCATTAATTGGGATTGATAAAGGTATACCTCTAGGGTCTGACAGAAATACATGGCATAACTTATTGGACAGAAAACAATTATTGTGGATTATTGAAATGTGTGTTGTTCTTCTTCAGGTTCAATTAGTTTCTAAACCATAGTTATTTTTAATATAAGGATTTGAATGTTTCATGTTATCTAAGACTAGCAATTAGTACAAAAGATTAAGGATCTGAGTTGTTACCAAGCTACTTTAAGTGCACAGGGTTTGATTCCTTCAGTCTCCATTTGTCTAGGCAGGACTTCCATAATGCTTAAAGTCTTTATCTCACAGATACAAGATTCTGACATCTGGTCATTGGCTAAGCTTGTAATAGAGTCTGTAGACTAATAGCCTAGCCTAGTGCTTACTTACACTGCGTCACTCTGAGCAAGAAATATGATCTGACAGTGCTTCCTGGTCGATCTTGAAAATGGACAATTATGTCCAGTGTGCTTTAGCCATTTAAAAAAAAAAAAAAAAAAAGCAACCCCTGGAAGCCTGCCTGTTTTATTTAATTCATCATGTGTTTACTGTATTATACCATGCCACAAGCATTTAGCTTGCTACCTCTTAAATGTTGCCATAAAGTGCAATTCTTACTCATTACCACTAGATGTCGCCAACTGACTACTCAGGATACATTTAATACTTTATGTAATTTTTGTGTCTTTCGGCTTTTCCCGGTTAGGGGTTGCCTCAGTGGAACTCCGGTCCGCTAATGATTGGCAGTTGCTTTTTACGTACCGGCTTGCCAGGCCTGACGCACAACCTTCAACAAAGGTACGCCCATTCACGCATGGCTCCACGCAGAAGACGCTCTAGCTGAGAATCGAACCGGACTGTGTCTTACTGTGAGGTGACAATGCTACCGCAGTACCACCACCGCGGGTTTAATACTTTATGTAATAAGGGCTCTTTATCTGATATTATAATTTCTACACCACTGACCTGGAAAGAAACTATTATTTATTAATGTTTAGCTTCTGAATAGTTTGTTTCACTATGTGATTCTTGATTTAGTTATTGGCGAAAACAAGTACACCACATTCACTGCAAAGTACATGTAATTACTGAAAGGGCAACAAAAAACAGTAAAAAAAGAGCATCAGGTATTTTTTTCTTTCTTTAATCCAGCAAGCTTTGTTCAGTCACCCTACCCAAAGTGATCAGAATATTTAATTCAATAATTCTTCAAATGATGTGCGAGAAGTAATGCTTTATTTTCTAAGGCAGCAGTACAATACAGTGAATGGAAGTGTTAATGATAGTGGGTCCAGGTGCCTCCAAGATATGATAATTGTTTTCACCTACAATAAACACATATTGATTTGTTCACTTGTGCAAGGGAATGTCAGGTTCCAAGAGATTTTGCATTGCAGTCCCAGTATTCCTCAGAAAGATGTGCACGAGTCATTTCAGCACGTTAATGTTCTCTCTACAGGATCAAACCCTTCCTTTCACCAGCAGCTAGAGTAACTATTGCTCACACTCATCTAATCTCAACACTCCTCTATGCCTCACCCATATATACTAATCTATCAAAGGGTAACCTCAGCAAAATGGAAAACTCCTATACTAACATTACCAGATTTGCCACAGGAAATCCATTTAGAACCCACCATTGTTATAATCTAAAGTAGCTAGGATGGCTTGAGCTACAAAATCAGCTTAAATTTCACCAACTAACCATTGTCCACAAGACCCTTTACCAACTTTCCAATACTCTGATACTATCTATCCTCATCATCCCCTACAAAAATCTTAAAACCTTACGTTCATTCCAAGATGGTGGTCGTCTGAGTATCACCCTCTCCACAGAGCTCTTAAGCAACTCTAAACTAATACTGCCATTGGCAACAAATCAAGTTTAACCATCATAAAGTTAAGACTAAACGAAAAATATTTTGGTTTTATTTAAAATTTCATTAAAAATCTGCCTCAAAAAATAAATCTAAGTCTGAGATACTGGAAAAGACATTTCTGCATGAGTTTCCATGTGTTATTAGAGACCTGGTGGCTTCAGCACCTCTACAATAGACAGCAACTAAGAGGGAGACAAGAAATCAAAACGAAAGTTTCAAAAAGCCTAAGGAAGCTGAATGTATGGAAACTCAAACAACTAAAACCAAGTTATCAGTAATAACTTCTCCAGAAAAAGAAATTACTCCCAAAAGACAAAAAATAACTGAAATGCAACAAGAACAGAATACAGAGATTGCCAAACAAAAAAATGATAATCCTTTCACCATGGAAGACCTAAAAAACGCCCTTCTTCCTCTACAATTTGCAGTGCAAGGATTCTCCGAATAGCTCAATAATTTTGGTGGCACCCTGAAGCAAATTGCTGAAAGAATGGACTCTATTGAAGAAAGAACCAAAACTAATGAAATGGATCTCGTACTTTTAAAATCAGAGGTGAAAGCCAAAGACAAGGCCCTGTCCAATATTCACTCCAAGTTATTAGACCTAGAAGCGAGGAGCAGAAGAAATAATCTTATCATCAGAGGTCTTCCCGAAAAATATGAGCACAGCCAACTCATTCCCACAATAAAACAAATTTTCAAATGTCTACTGCCTTCAAGAGAACCTTTGTCTGACTGCATAATCGAAAGAGCTCACCGAGTCTTGCATAAGAATCAAAGTAGCTCAGGCTCACGTTCAATCTATGTTAAACTCCTTAACCACCAAGATATACAAGACATTCTGTCTGCTTACAAAAAGCACAAACATTTCAACTGGAACTCATACCCTACCTCTATTTCTCAAGACCTCCCCATGGAAATTAAAGAAAACCACCGGAAACTGTCCCCGTACTGTACAGACCTTATCAAGAGAAATATAAAATTTCAAATGAGATTCCCTAATACTCTCACCTTCTTCCAAAATGAAATAAAATACAGTATGGATCCGCCCAAAGAAGCCAACCCGATATTCCAGAAGTGCTTTGGAAAAACACCTGAAGTTTAAGGCTCAGTACGGCTTCATTACCTTTATTCTACTTGTTAGCATTCTGGTTTATTCTTCTCCGGGACCCAGACATCTGAAATTCTACACTAGCACAGCACGTCTCGCATTGTTGTTTTTTTGTTTAAGTTATAATATTCTGCAGCCATGTTTAATATCCAGTTACTGTTAATCTGATGTGATGTTACCCAGGGGACCTTTAAAGGTGGCAATGCCTCCCATGTTAACCTGTACACCACAGGAAACAATGTCCACTTCCTGCAACTTTAGCAGTCCCAGTTTTGGTCGTGGGTCTGCATACTCATAGGCGATGGTGGTTTGCTCCTCTTTATAGTTCTAGCGAGCCTGCCGGTAAAAAGAAGGAGGTATACAGTTCAAGTTTTACCAGCGATACATGCTTACACTGTCTTGAAGATGGAAAAGGCTCCAAGACTTAGCGAGCACTATGTACCTTTATTTAAATAATGGTATACGCGTTGTGCTAGATACTGGAGTTGTCAGGTAGTGCAAGTAGTGTCCGTTGTGAAATAGGAAAAAGGAAGAAGTACTAGACAAGTCTGTCAGTCTCTATGTCTCTCATCTTCATATTTGGATGGATCCTATTATAATCCAGGGTATCTGTGCTGAGGAGTTTATATACATCAATCCCTTTGCTGCAAAGTCCAGAAAAGTATGTAGTTAACCCTCCTTACACACACTTACATGCACCCACGCAATCAAACACACAAATAATGAAAAACAGCCAAACTCTAGATATTGAGGTGGGAATCAGGTCAATTGAGTAATGTGTTCGGAGAGCAAGTTAACAAAGAGAGAGCAAAAAGTCTCACCAGGACACAATGGCAAGCACCATATAAAGAGTAGTTAGCCTCCAAAACTGCTGAAAGTCACTAGGCTAAGATTCTGGTGGCTAAGCAACACTTCGAATAAACTAACTTACTCCTATTAATTAGTTGATGTGTGCTATGTGTGGATCTAAGCACAGTTAGTGCTTTGCTCTAATTCAGGGTTAACTATCAGATGTCAATAATGTGTGCATTACAATGGGAAATTGTGTTTGAGAGCTTCAGTGATCACTATATCGACTGCTATACATCATTCCCATTACCCAATCACTGTGCCTATTAGGAATCTTGGCATATCAAAGGCAGATCATCTAGGGAGAGACTCTCCAGTCCACTCTATATTGTATTCTCCTTAATCCCTCCTAATAAGATAAACTGGGTAAATAATCAGAGATGAAGAAAACGGGAAAGGATTTGATAAGTGGGACATTCCAATGTTATCTCAGGAAAATCTACAGCTATATATTTGATAGACCGTTCATTATATATTTGTCAATCCTGATAATAAAGGTCTTTTCTCACATGGTTTATGTCGTTCACATGGTGCAACGACTACATGTTTGTGTCTGAGTTTTAAAGGTTGGAAGTAATAGTAATTAATATTTTTCATAGTTGTTGGTTTTGATATCAATCTCATCCATTATGAACACTACTGTTCAGCTAAGTGTCTAAGAAACTTATTTGTGTTTAGTGATATAGTTGTACCCCATCTGACCTCATCAACAATGGACATTGATGCCTTGATATTTTTAACATGTTATTCAGTTATTTTGGGTCTATAACTACTGTCTATTTCCAGAAGTTACTAATTACCAAATAATTCTACCTACATAGACTAAAGACTAGGCTATAATTTCATTTAATGGCATCCCCGCAAGGAAGAGCTTGGTGGATGTGATAGTAGGGTTCCTGATGTCGACAATTGGAATTAAGTCATTATTGTATATAGTAAATTAAATTATTTTTTTCGTATTAGATACTCATACTAGTGCTTCTTTTAAATGCAAAATTGTTCTTGATCTCTATATTTCTCTCTCAAGTATAGGGGTTTTGTGGGTAGGCACAAAGGTATGTTTGGGAGAGAATAGTGCTGCATTTTCAACTGTCATTTTATGGGTACTCAATTGGCATTTTAGTGTAGAGTCTCCTAAGAGTCCTCCGCTTCTCTTTGATACTTCAGATACACCGGCATTTCTAATCGTGAGAGATACTAACCATAGATAAAGTGTGGAAATTCTCTTCATGGAATGTTAGAGGTACACAAGACAAAAATAAAAGAAAACAACTAATACACCTGCTAAAATCAGACACAGACATCTGTCTCATTCAAGAAACACATATGACTGATGAGAACTGGAGTAATGAAAATAACAGAAAATGGGTTAAGGATATCATTCATGCAGGTATTAGCTCAAATTCTAAGGGGGTAGCCATTATAATTAAAAACTCTTTTACACCCACTATTATTTATAAAGCATCGGACCAAGAGGGTAGGTGGTGTTATTTCACTTACATTTCTCCATTGCTTCCTAAACCAATACTAGTCTTAAATATCTAGGGGCCTTGCTCTTAGCATGATTTCATTGTGAAAATCTACAATATCCTAGTTAAATCCCCTAACTATTATTACATTCTGGGGGGGGGGCGATTGGAATGCAGTAATTGACACTAACACTGACAGATCTAGTTGATCTAAAACATACAACACACAAGCTTCACTTGCTTTGATGGAATTAATTTCAGACTTTAACCTGGTTGACCCTGTCTCTTTTGGAGAGAACATGCATGCTAATAATAACTATGCATATTTCTCTAGCTGTTACAACTCCTAGTCACGTATAGATTTTTTTCTGATATCCGATATCCTAACAAATTGGCAACTTAAATTTCTTAGTGAACCAAGGTTTTTCTTAGATCATTCAAGGAGTACTCTAATTTTAAATTCTGATTTCAGACCCTCTTCATTACATAAGGTCGCTAGTTGGACCATTAATAACAACTTGTTATATAATCCATCAGTTAATGATGAGATTACACTAGTTTTATCGGAGTTTAATTCTGAGCAATGCAACACTGATATTCCCTATGATATCCAATGGGCTGCTTGTAAAACATTAGAGAGTTACTTATTCAAAAATCGTCTTCTTAAAACATATGAGAAGAGAAAAAGAACACCGTTTTCAGAGATTAAAAGCTTAGAGAATAGACTTCAAACTAACTATTCCCCAGATTTGGAAAAACAGACGGTAGAGAAGCAAAAAGAATTATTCGAATCACATCACTCTAACTATTCCATGCAGGAATTAAGATTCATAACAAAATACTCTGAATGGATACAAACCCCTTCCAAAGTTTTAGCCAGATTAATTGAAAACAAACAAAGAGCACCTAAAATTAATGTTATACAGTACCAAGGCACTGTCTATAAATCTGACACACAAATTATACAGCTATTCCACCAAATATACTCTGCTTTATACGCAAACAACAAATCTCTATTTCTGAGATAAAAGATTATCTCAACAACATTACATTCCCAAAACTCAACAAAGATCAGAAAAAGCTCTTACTTGCCCCCTATAGCATACAAGAAGTCCTCAATATCATTGGCAAACGTAAGACAGGGAAAGCCCCAGGCCCAGACGGCTTCTCCCCAGACTTCTATAAAACCTTCAAAAACACTCTAGCCCCTATATTACTTAATCTATTTAACTGTATCACACTTAATAGTATCTCAGACCTTTACCTTAACTATTCTAAAACCATACTACTCCCAAAAATAACAGACAACTCTAATGTGAATAACTACCAACTGATATCATTAATGAATGTGGACATTAAAATCCTATCCTCCTTGCTAGCTCAAAGAATTAAAAATGTTATTTCTTTCTTGGTATCTAAAGAACAAGCAGGTTTCATGTCCCAAAGACATACATGGGACAATACTCTGACACTAGAGTCCATGATTGGTCTTACTAAGAAGGACAAAAATCCAAGATACACAATGATTTTAGATGCTTCTAAGGCTTTCGACAGGGTAGATTGGAGTTTCCTGTTCACCGTACTGTCATATTTTGACATTCGCTCTAGTTTCATCAATATGATCAAAACTCTATACAACAGTTCCTTTACTCAGCTATACATAAACAAGAATTTATCAAAGCCAATAAAAATTTCAAATGGTACCAAACAAGGGTTCCCTCTATCTCCTCTCCTTTTCAATTTATATCTAGAACCTCTATTTCTCTCCATTAGACAATTAACATACCACTCTATCCCCAGAATTTTACACACGAAAATAAGTTTGACCACGTTTGCGGATGACCTTAACATCTATTTTGAACTTCCCTTGACTGATGCCAAAAAAATTATGGCGAGCATAAACACGTTCGCACACATTTCAGACTATAAAATTAATCTAGATAAATCCTATATCTTCCCAATTAACCCAGCAGCCCACAAAGAAAATATATCCATAGAATTTCCCTTTAACATTTCTTATTCCTGCAAATACTTAGGGGTTAGGTTTGACCATTCGATTTCTTCCACAGGCCAATCTAATGTTTCTCATTTATGGACAACTATATCCCAAGACCTAAACAGATGGCAGCAGATGAAATTACCCCTCCTTTCAAAAACTTCCATCATTAAGATGAACACCCTTCCAAAGATTCTTTATCACCTTTACGCTTCTATCTCACATATTCCTAACTCATTCTTTACTAGAATTCATAAAGCTTTTGCTAAATTCATCTGGCATCCAAAATCTGTTAGGGTATCATATCAGAGACTTCCTGCTCCGAAAGCTAAAGGTGGCTTGGGGATGCCAGATCTACAGCTTTATCATAGAATCCTACAAGGCAATATGTTAATTACTATAGCCAACTTTCAGCCGAACAATCATAGTTGGTCCCCTCCATGGGTAAAAATGTGGTATAATCATATTTTGGAAAAGAACATAAATCCCAAAGCTCTCCTTTTTTTTGGACTCTTCATATCTCAGGAAATTAAAAATACACCATATACTGAAGTGTAAAATTAATTCTTTCCAAGAGATTTTGTTTTTGATTGAGTTACTGAAATTGGACAAAGCCATTATTCTGTTACAGCCCATTCATTTAAACCCCTCCATCAAGTTAAATAACAGCATGATCAATCTTAATGATTTTCCTCTAATAAAAGACTTTCCACTCTGGGATATACACAAGTACAAAACCCCTATCACCAAGTGAATTAAGAGACACCTTAAAAGTATGTAAGAAATACATTATAATTTTACGGCAAATAAGAGAAATTATTACATTTATGTCCCAAAACCTTACGATTCCAGAGGATCAATTCCTCCAAGTATCTAACCTGATGCAGATTCTAACAAGCAAAAGGAATATGCTATCTCACTCACGTAACTACATAAATACACTCCAGTATCAAGGCAAGTTGATCTTTGCGAAATACTGGGACCAACTTGGGGTCACCTTTCTAGATGAGCAAAAAATTGTAGCCATTAAATCCACTATCTCATTTTCCCCACTCAGAAAACTCATCTATACACAATTTATGATTAACAACAACCTGTACTACACTCCTACACATCTTAACCATTTCAACCCAACATATCTCCTGCTTACCCCTGCTGCTCATTCCCACAAGCTGATATCTTACATATACTATGGTTCTGCCGCTACTCGCACAGTATTTGGTGCTCGCTGAGAGCGAGACTTGAAAACATGGGATACCATAAATCTACCCTCGCTTGGGAGATATCTATATTACACATTACTGACCTTAAGCTTACACGATTAAGACTTCATATCCTTATAACACTCTGCCTTCTAGTAAAATTCTACATCTTCAAACACTGGCTAGATCGGTCTAAAATGTCTTGGAAGGGTTTCAGTAAGTTGGCCATTAAGTATATTACTTCGTATAAGCTCATAATCACAAATGAGTGTAAACATGCATATTTTCAAAAGCCGCCATATTTGAACTTCTGGCAGACAATTCGGTGTCACTGATATAGTATCACTAGAACTCCCAAGTTCTTTTTACACTCGAAGATTAAGATCTGTGGTTATGGTTGGTATATATATCAAATAGAGGCTTCAATCTTTGAATTGCTTTGGTACCCCTCAAACATATAATTGTTCTATTTTATATTTAGTTTTGCTTACACCCTAGAGTTTGATTTATCCCATGGCAGCACTATTGTACATATTGTAGATAACTATTACTATGTTTTGTTTGTATGATCTATGATGTATCAATGTGATGTTTCTAACTGCAAATGTTTGTTTGAGTTTTGTCTTTAACAAAATCAATAAAAATTCTATTTGAAAGAAAAAAAAAATAAAACCTTACGTTCATCACATAAACTTAGTAAATATATGTAAATCCAACAACATGGCGGGTTTCTTTCTGTTCTCCAATACTGTCAGAAAATCCTGGAACCTTCTTCCCAGTGAACTTTCAACACTGTCCTCTATATCACTTTTAAAAAATAAACTGAAACTTTTCCTCAGAACACACTGGTTATTCCCCTGTACTAACCCTGACTAACTAACTTGCTCTTTACACTAGGTTCTGCTTACTCTCTACTTCTTAGTAACAAGTCCTTTTTTTTTCCTTGATAACAAAGACAACTTTTGCCTTCCAGATAATGTTACTGTTTGTACTGACATCTTCTGTGGATACTTACCTTAATACATATGTGAGAATTTGTTAAACAGTTATACAATGAGCTGCCATCATTGTTAAATTCTGTATTGTACCTGCATTGTGTTATGAAATTTGTGTTCTTGGAGCTTATCTCCCCGGGCCTCTCCTGAAAATGGACATATATCCAGTTAGACTAGCCTGGTCAACTAATGTAAAATAAATAAATGTTAAATCAGTTGTGCATGTACATAATGCACATGTCACTATTGCTGACTGTTGCCATCACATAAACCAAGCCTATTCTTATTCCATTCAGAGGTATCCACTGTCCTTTTCCAGGGCATGCTTCAGCAGTAGCAAATCCCATAATATCATTACAAGGCATTAGAGCTAGATAAGTCAAGTGTTACACTACAGCTGTAGAGCAATGTTGATTAGTAACCAGAAACAATACTATAGTAAACTCTGTACAGTGCATATTCTCAAAGTATACACACAAGGACCAGCTATGCTAAGGATTCCTTGGTCAACGTTTATTTCAATGAATGATGAGTGCTATCAATTATAGACTTCTTCAGATCATACCATTGATAAAGGTTATTTAAATGTTGCAACAAAGGGGCATGGAAGAGGCTGCCTGCCTGACTTGAATAGTCATTCTGGGGTGTACTTGAGTGCAGAATTGTGGTTGATGGAAAATTACTCTAATTTGCATAATAAATCCTGCAGTCACTGTTGTCCCTTGCTCCTCTTGTTTTACATAACTTAAATTGTACATTCACAAACATATTTAAAAGGCATTTAACAGCAATATTTCTTAAAAGTTATGAACAGTGCCACATAATATGTCCTTGCCTGATATATGCTGTTTTGTTTTATTTTATTTTATTTTACTCTAACATTAAAATGTCCCACAGTGTGGCTGATCAGTGTTAAAGATGCTGATGGTTAAAGAAGATTAAAAAAATCAGATGTCTTTAGCATGGGCATCCTCAGTCTGTGGTTAAACTGTTTGAACATAATATTTTAGATAACGTTGAGGAAGACTGCTTTTACAGGGAGGGTGAGCTATGACTTAATCTTGTTTGTTTGTCCAAGAGTGACACGTTGGTGGATCAATCTCTCTATAGCTACGAGGGACAGCTCGGCATAGAGGGTCTCTCTTCATTTCTCCATTATTCAATGTGGTTTATCAGGTAGTTGTGCTGTCGAACATGGCTCAAGGACCCTAGCAGATCTTTTAATGATTGGCCATTTAGGGATATATTTTTTGGAAAGATTGTTTAGTTGAATGTCAAGATCTTGCCCAGGGAAAAAACAAAATGTATTGAAAGCCCACTTTTACAGGACATCAGATATTTTGTGAAAGTAAACCATGCAGTGTGAACATTAACCAGTATGTAATAGCGGAGACTGTTGTCTCTGATCCTGCCTGCCTTTACAGGGTGTAATCAATCTTATTTTTGCTTGGAGTATTGGAAAGCACATTTCAGTGGAGTTATTTTGCCTCTGAAATTACAGGGGTATCCTCTACTTGCATGGGGGATTAGAACTTTTAGCAAGTGTATAACGCTTAGTGGATAGAGCTACAGGAAATCATCAAACTGCCAACAGAAAGCAACTTTGATTTTATAGCTGAAAAAAAAATAGAGAACCTAGCATAGTAACATCTGTGCAACTCAGAGGTGACTAAATAACATTTGCATCAGGATGATGGTGAAAATAATACAACGTTTTAGAGCACTTTTGCCCTGAAGATGTGAGTTCATCAGATCTTCATACATAAACCACGTTTATAAGTGATCATAATGACAATGTATCATAAACAAAAGAAACCATAAATAAACTATCTAAACAGTACAACTCACTAGAACTAGTTGTATCCTGTGTAACTTCTGGGGCTTTACCCCCTGGGCCTCCTTTGAAAAAATGCAACTGCACAGTTGTACTATCCTGGTAAACAAACATTAAATAAATAAAACTAAAAAGGTATAAAATAAGCAATGAAAAAAAAAATCATAAAAAAATTGTGTGTCTGAGCAAACCCTCTTTTTTGTACAGACTCAATACTTTTGCATAATGCTGAATGTAGTAGACAGTTATTTGAAAGAAATGTTTAGCTGTTAAACCAACATTCCTTCCAACATTTGGTATATAAAGTGCACAAGGTGTCAGACCAAACTGTATTATGGGATTGGCAGTTGGTAGACAATTCAGGTTCAGAAAGTGGGTGGGTGGAAGTGTTCCCTAAGAAGATTATTGGTTATCCCACTTAAGATTATGGTACCATGGTTGCGTGTCTCTAGCTTGGGTTCCCAGAGGGTTATTGTTCATGTCTCCTTGAGTTCCACAGATGTCTGTTCCTCCTTGTTCATCATATGGAAAAGAGGGTTGGTGCTGCTGCCAGGTTAGATAAGGGCTATCCATGAAGCTGTGGTGACCCTATAACTGGCTGTTATGAGGAACTGGGGGAGCTTGGTGAAGTTATTGGATAGTAAGTTGATCCAGATTAGTTATGTGGCTTGATGCTTGTTGACCTGTTTCCAGTGGAAAAAGGATTGTGGCTCTCTCAGTAAAACAGATTATGATTCACTCTTCTTAACCACCACTTTTGCCTCATGAGAAAGGAAAATTGACCATTTGCTGTTCATTTCCTCATTCAAGCCCCCCCCCCCCCAGTGACCAACTAGCACCCATGTTGCTGTTTCAGTCTGTGTCATCAGTGAAGCAGTACCCTTTGTCTTTGCAGTAAAGTGTCGCACTTAGACCATACTTTCAGAATAGCAGTGAGACTTCCTTGCATGTAATACTACATCCTTTTTGAGTTGGAAATATCCAGCGATAACTATTTTCTTCATGTTGATTCAGAGTTGACCTCAGGATACCATAATGATTGTAGGCAACACTCCTGCCTTCATTCACTTACGAGTCTCTTTAGCATACCACATCATCTGCCGAAGGATGACCTTGCTTAATGCATCCAGATGTTTTTTTTTTCTTTTATTATTGGTGATCCATATTTTTGAATTCAGGGAGGAGAAGGAAATACTGTAGCCACTGTGTTGCAAATATTCCCAAGATTTCTCAAATATCCCAGTTTTCTTCCCACTGCCAATATGGTTATTTTGGACTTACAATCCATGTAATGCAAGCCGTTGAGGTAAAGCATGGGTTTCTACCTGATGACATCCTGTAAGTGTGCCATGCTGCACAACTCCTCCTGTACTTTTGCCAGACAGAGCAAATACAGTACCCACTTCGCTGCCTGAGGGTAGCCCTCATCTTTAAAGCGGGTGCACTCCTGCAGCAAAGTGACTGCATACCATCTTTCTAATGAATTAGGGCTTGCCTTATGCTCCACTGGGTCAGCTGACATGCAGGTGACAAAATTAGCCCCTGCTCTATGTTTCACAATAAATAATTTTCCCTCTGCACTAACCGACTCGATTCTTTCTCCATGATTACTTCTCCTTGTCCAGACAGATGGCATTTCACAACTGGCCTATACAGTACCCAGCTTGATGTTTGGAGGTGCAGCCTGATGAAGTTAGTCTTTTAAAACATCTGATGTTTTTTATATTTTACTTAAGTGGCAGTTTATGCATTTTATTGAGAGGTGAGAATATATATCCCCAAGAAAGTGACTTTGCTACAAGCTTTTCTTTTTCTGCAAGAAGCCACTTAACTGGCTGTTCTACCCTTTCCACCATTTCGTTCAAGACATTGTTTGCCAACTCCTAGCTAGCTCAAAATGTCAAGCACCATTCATATCTTTACTCTCTTAGTGAGCACAGCCTCATTCTAGCTATTTGACATTTCTTCCTTTCCAATGTCCAGAAACTTAGTAACTTAAAAAAATACTAAACCCTTAGTACAATTTTATGTGATTCCAACTCATGAAAATAATGCCTAAAAAATCTTACACAGCAGATACATTTAGTTACCTAGAACTAATACAACTATAGTATACCATTTTAGATTGTATGCATTAGTACAGTTGTGTGCATGCATGTGTACATCTGTACTCACACACACATGTATAGACACACAAAGATATACACATATTTGATTTGTACTAACACAACTACAGTGTATCACTTTTAGATATTATGTTTCTGGGCTTTGCAGTCCAGATACAGAAAAGTGTGTGGGTTGATAGTACATGAAAACAGACTGTTTTCATTTTATTTATATAGAAATAATGATTCATATGCTTTGTGGAGCTATCAGAATATTTCCAGACTTGTCTTCTTAATCCATTGAAGCTTACTTTTTTCTTCTTTAGTTACATGTGCTGCTTTAATCCTGCCTTAAACACAGTCACTGCAGTACTGAATGGTTGGACTTGTACGCATAAACCTCTTTAAAACTTATGAAGCTTCCTCATTAAAAAGGAAAATACTGTTCTGTAAGACAGAAACCTATCAGTGTTTTTACTGAAAACATTTTTACAAGTATTTTATCTTTTTACAGTTGTGAACTTCCACTGACAGCAAGTGTTTACACTGCACAAATGTGACAGTTTAATAAAAGGGTAACATTACATCAACATACAAAGTGAGATTTCAAGGATTCCCACTTTCCTGCCTTTCTTTCTTACTAGGTATGCTGATATACCTGAAGTACCACAAGCAGATCATCATGGGGAAGCAGCTGCAGGTCTTCAAAGTACTTTCTTCTAGTTGAACGTGAGTTAACTGAAGAATTGCCATCTGCAAAATTCTTGCCACTAGATTGCAACTTAACAAAAGTAAATCTATCAACATCATCTGTATGTATATTCCCCCAGGTAATAATATAGCCACACTTGAAGACACCCTACACTGGCTATCATGTCATTACCCCCAAGAAACCCTACTACTTGGAGACTTAAACATAGACTGGGCACCTGTTCCTTAGAATCCTCTTCTACCCACATTAACCTGCGTGCATTTACACAAATCATAACTACCCCTACCAGGCTAGGTAAACCCAACCAAAAAGAAAGCATACGTGACTGGGTACTCGTAAATAGTAACCCCCAACTGTACACTGCTGGTACCCTCCCCGATGACCTAAGTGACCACCTTCTCACTTACATAGTTAAGCAAAAACCCATTAATCCACAACTTGCCCAGTGCAGGGGTGTCACACATTAATTGGTTAGCAGTGGTGGGATATCCACATCACATATTAATTGGTTGCCAGTGGTGAGTTAGCCACATCACATATTAATTGGTTTGTATTGGTGTGGATATTGAATTCCTGTAGCCTGTGTACAGTAGTCACTGATGGTGTTTGTACTCAATCAACCACTCAGTGAACATTCAGAGTTCATATCACAATTTTTTTTTTGTTAGCTTAGTTAGTCAGAGAGAGGAGGCAAGCATGTCAGCAGAGGAGTATGGCAAGCTGACAAGGAGCCAGTTGGCTGAGATGTGCCACGCTAAAGGACTGGTGCATGTCAACCTGACTAAAGCAGGCATGATTGCAGCTTTAGTCACAGCTGCATCGCAGAATTCCACCCAGGAGGACAATCAGACTGGCCGTGGAGATGTACAACTTTCAGAAAATGAACAGCTCAACCTTTCCACAGAGGACTTAAAATCCATCTGGAGTTAGAGAGACATGATTTGGAGGCCAAGCGTTTGGAAATAGAAGCAGCAGACAGACTGAGACATCTGGAGGCTGAGGAGAATGAGAGACAGAGGCAACATGAAAATTAGATGGTGACTCTTCACCAGAGTCATGCAGGTAAGGGGGAAGGGAGTAACCAAAATCCAGAAGCAACAAAGGTCAGCAAATTTCTTCCTCAATTTACAGAGGGAATAATTTTGATAGTTTCATTCATATGTTTGAGAGGATATGTAAACAGTATAATGTTGACCAAGGGCTCTGGGTATGGTTCCTGACCCCCTTACTGCATGGTAAAGCTGTAACTGCAATTTCTAAACTGTCTGATACTGATAGTTTAAATTATAATATTGTAAAAAAACTGTTTGCTAGAACGTTTTAAGTTAACACCTAAAAATTATAGGAAAAAGTTTCATGAGCACAGACACAAGGCAGATGAAAGTGTGTGTGAATATGCTGCTGAACTAAGCACTTATTTCATAGGTGGGTGAGTGGATGTCAGCTCACCACTTTTGAAGAGCTGGTGGACCTTTTAGTGAGGGAAGAAGCCCTTAGCAGCTTGCCTGAGGACATGAGAATCTGGTATGCTGATAGACAATGCAATACTGTAGATGAGTTGGGGAAGAAGGGAGACCTATACCTAGCAAGCAGGGCATCACTGCACAGGAAAGGGACACTCAGTGCTGCACATGGGTCTAAAGGAAACCATGGTGGGCAGTCCAGACTGCCCCAACAGAGTCCACCAGTAGCAGGGGAAGCCACTAGTCCAGGTACACGTCCAAGACCAAGAGTTAAATGTTTTAAATGCAACCAGTGGGGTCATATAGCCCATAGATGTCCACGGAGGCAAGGTGGGGAACAAAAGGTGGGAGAGCAAGTAAGTGGGAATGACAAAATGCCAACAGTAGGTTGTCTCAAGACAAGGGTACCAAACTACCACAAGAGGTTATATCCTATCTTAGTGAATGGGAAAGAGGCCATGGCTAAGTGAGACATAGCCTCTGACCTAACCATTGTGAAGCCTGCAATGGTTACAGAGGAGCACTACTTGCTTGGGCAATCTACTCCAGTCAGAGCTTTAGGTGAGACCACATTCCAAATACCTTTCGCTGGGGTTCATCTTGACTGGGAGGGTGGAAAAGGAAGCAAACAAGTAGGTGTGTTTGAGGATATCCGTGCAGATGTCCTGATAGGGAATGATTTTGATAATGCCGCACCATATGGGCATGCAGTTACATGCAGTCAGTCTTGGAAACAAGCATGTGGGTCTGGTAGCTTGGAGGAGACCCAAGATAGACTGCACATTTGCAGCCAGGACTGGTGAGGTGGTTACTTCAGGGAGGGAATCTACCCTGTAGCAGTGAAACTTAAGGTGAGCCACAGCTGGTTGTGGGTGCTGATATTCCCTTGGACAGAGTGACTGCAAGAACAGAGGTGAGTAGTAGTACCCAGGCTGACAATGAGGCACCGCTGTCAGAGAATACCAGACTTCCTGTGGAAGAGGAGCTGGTAAGGATTACAAAGAGAGAGTTGAGACAGGCTCAGCTCTCAGACCCTACATTACAAGGCCTGAGAGGTAGCTAGTGAGGCACCTGATTCTCAAGGGAAGGGGGAATCTGTATACTGGGACAAAGGGTTACTGTATAGAGAGTGGACCCCTGAGGGAGGGCTAGAGGATGAAAGAATACAGCAGTTGGTAGTGCCTAGAGCCTGCCATCTGGCACTTCTAGCCATAGCCCATGATATTACCTTGGCAGGTCAAATGGGCATATAATGTACAAAGAGATGTATTATGCAGAACTTTTATTATCCTGGGACTTCCAGAGATGTAACAGGGTACTGCAGAACCTGTGTGCAGTATCAAAAGGTAGGCAAGGCAGGAGAAAAGGTGAACGCTCCTTTGATGCCTTTGCCTGTGATTGAGGAGCCATTTCAGAGGGTAGCTATGGATATTGTGGGGCCTCTAAGTAACCCAAGTTCCACAGGGAAAAGTATATCCTAGTGGTAGTAGATTATGCTACCAGATATCCTGAGGCAGTGGCTCTGTCCTCCACTGAGGCAGAAAAGTTGGCAAATGCTTTGTTAGAGATTTTCATCAGGGTAGGTTTCCCAAAAGAAATACTGACTGACAGAAGTGCTAATTTCATGTCAGGCCTGCTGGCTTGTCTGTGGAAGTACTGTGGGGTGAAGCACCTACAGACCACCCGCTACCATCCCCAGACAACTGGTCTTGTTGAGAGGCTAAACCCTTCACTCAAGACAATGCTACAGGCATTTGCAGACCAGTTGAAGAGGGAGTGGGACAAATATTTGCCCCATCTGTTGCTTGCTTACAGATAGGTATCCTAGGAATCCACAGATTTTTCACCCTTTGAGTTGTTATATGGGCATAGGGTGAGGGGACCTCTAGATTTGATTCACGATCAGAGGGAGGGTGACTATGAATTCCACTAGGAGTCTGTTGTGGCATATGTCCTAATCTTCAGGACAAGGCTCAGGGAACTCGTGGGGCTTGACCCAGGAGAACCTGGCAGAAATTCAATAGCAGAAAAAGGTCTGGTATGACAGGAATGCTCAAGCTAGAGAGTATGCTGTAGATCAGCAGGTAATGGTTCTCATTCCTGTCAGACAAAACACGCTGCAGGCAGCCTGGGAGGGACCCTACAAGGTGGTAAGGAAGGTCAGTGACGTTAACTGCTGGTACCAAAGAAGGATGGCTGCACTAGGTTCTGTGTGGACTACAGGAAATTAAATAGTCACAGAGAATCAGACACTCACCTCATGCCTAGGACAGATGAGGTCCTAGAGCAGCTGGGTGGGGCTAAGTATCTTACCACCATTGATCTTACCAAGGGTTAATGGCAGGTGCCTTTGACTCCCAGTGCTAGAGAGAGGTCAGCCTTTGTGACTCCTTTTGGCTTGTATGAGTTCACAAAGATGCCATTTGGGATGAAAAATGCCCCAGCGTCTTTCCAAAGGCTGGTAGATCATATCTTAGGAGGAGATGTTATCCTTGTTTACCTAGATGATATTGCCATCTACAACAATTCCTGGCAAGAGCACCTTCAGCATGCCAGGGAGGTGCTGGGCAGACTACAGAAGGCAGGGTTGACTATTAAGCCCAGCAAATGTCAGGTGGGTATGGCAGATGTCTCCTACCTGGGACACTGAGTAGGGAGTGGTACGATCAGGCCAGAACCTGCCAAAGTAGAAGCCATGCATGGCCTGGCCTTACCAAAAAGCAGGTGAGGGCATTCTTAGGAACAGCAGGGCACTACAAAAAGTTCATCCCCTGTTATAGTACCATAGCTGCTCCCCTCACAGACCTGCCAAGGAAAAACAGGCCATATAAGGTAGTGTGGACCCCAGCATGTGAGCGGGCATTCCAGAAGCTTAAAGGAGCTTTGGGAAGACTCCCTGGGTTAGCCAGTCTGGATTACAGCAAATAATTTGTTGTGCAGGTAGATGCTTCAAACCATACAATGGGGGCTGCACTTAGCAGGTTTCTTCAAAAGAAGAAGAGCACCCAGTGGTTGATCTCAGTCGTAGGCTCCAATCCAGGGAGGAATGCTATGCAGCTGTAGAAAAGGAATGCTTAGCCATTGTATGGAAACTTCAGCCTTATCTGTATGGAAGAAAATTCACTTTAGTTACAGACCACAATCCCTTAACATGGCTACATCGAGCCACCCAGAAAATGCCAAGTTACTAAGCTGGAGCCTAGGGTTGCAAGGAAATGATATGACAGTGCAGCACTGCAGTGGGGTTAGCAATGCCAACACAGATGGGCTCTTAAGACATGGAATGGGGTAAGGTATTCCCAGATAAGCTCAACCCTCTCAAGCAATGTTTCTCAAGGGTCACTTGAAAAACTAGCTTGAGTTTTCGGGGAGGGGAGAAATATAACACTGTCAGCCCAGCTGTCTGGAATTTTGTAAATAATCATATACCATTTGTGAATATTAATATGATTCCTTTGCTTGTCTTGCAAATGTAAGATAACTATATGTTATGTGGAAATTAAACTACTGGTGCAGAAGTGTGTGTTGAACTGTATGTTATATACTGAGCTTTAAGAATGTAACCACAGTGTACAATACTGGAAAAGAACAGAAATGTATATAAACTATATGCCTGTGCAAATGAATGTTTTAATAGTAGAAGCTGGAACATACAGAGTTAACATGCAAAACCTCAAGAAAATAAGTTGAAAGTAAAGTGTTTTACGATTGTGTTATCTCAGTTTCAGTGCAGCAAACAGACACAATGTCTAGAGCTAGAGGTTTTTCTATTGTCTTGAAACAGATATAATTACTAGGTTTAAATGTAAGTGTTTAATTGTTTTATGACTTCCAGTTCTAGGCAAACATCTGAGAGAGAGATGTATTTTTGACACACAAATGTTAAAATTCTTAGTTTCTATTAGCCTGGGAACTGAAGGCAGGTGACAAAGAGTTATGCCATCCAGGATAACCCAGCAGTAAAATGTGATATTGATTTAAGAACTCTCTGAGAGAGAGAGAGAGAGAGAGAGAGAGAGAGAGACTGGCATTTTGTATCTTGTCTTTGAACTAGAAACATCAAACAAGTAATCTCCGTGGTATCCCCGAAGTCTCAAAACAACCCACTAAAGTGTAGTGGGTCTAAAAACAAAACAGTGTATGAAACTTCTCTGTGTGGAAGATTTTCAGTCCATATATTTCTAGTTTATCACTGTATATTAATCAGATCAGACAGTAGTAGAAGTAGCGAACGTAAACTCGTCAAGTCAAAAAGTAATAGTAGAAAATATATAATTCTACAGCATTACTAAGTATTCGAAAGTAATCCAAGCAAGGCAGGCAAGTCTGTTTCCAGTCAAAAATCCTTTATTAAGTACACAGACAAGTGAGCCAAGTAAAAAAAAAACAGAGTAATAATTTCCTCACAAGCTTTCTAAATATATATATACTTTTTATCAGGCATGGGAGTGGTTTATTGTGCTGTAAAACAAAGTGTTATTGGTACACATGTTAAATTCACATCTCTTTCCCCATCAGTATGACATTCGAGCTGGTCCTGCCCTACCTAGTAGCTGTCATAATAACATATAGCCCTAATGTTCTTTAATGGTACATCTTATTTAACCAAATTATTAAGCAGATTATTAAGTCTGTGATTTTATACAAGGCAATATGCTACATGGCTGGAAATATATCAACCTTAGTTCATTTTGCGATCAAAAATTATATATAAATATATACATATACATTTTGCATGTAAAAATCAGTTTCTATTTTCATAACCTATTGTTAACAAAGATCGCTTTCGTCCTTCTAGACTTCTTCAGGTCTGTGTACAAGAACCCTAAAAACCTATATAATTGTATAATTAGTTAGTATTGTTATTACCATCATGTGGAATAAAGTGGAAAAAAGAGAATGTTTCAATGGAAAATGCTTGAGAGAAGGAAAAAAAAAACAGGAGTTGACTAGAGAAATCGAGACTACATTGGAAATGAAGCAGAGACAGGATTTGGGAGATGGAGAAGAACCGGAATAGAACAAGAAAATCTGGAAATACTGAACTTTTCTGGACTTTAACTGAATGAGCTATAAAGATCAGACAAAGCCAGACAGCACTTGGTAGAAAGCACAGGCTGTGCCATGCGTCTTTAGCAGGGATAACCTTTCTTTTAAGTTATCTCAAGTGTGTGTAGTGTGTGTGTGTGTGTGTGTGTGTGTGTGTGTGTGTGTGTGTGTGTGTGTGTGTGTGTGTGTGTATGGCTGTCAGTTTGGAAAAATAAGTTATGTACCTACCATAACATTCCATGTTAGTTGTCTTCATCTCGCCTTCTTTCTTGCTGGTTGGGTTCGGAGCTGATCCTCGGCTCTGACTCGGCCATCTTCTATATCTCGAGAGCTGTTTACTGGTTTGAGGCTACCCCTTATCCCATGATGCCTAGCGATAGCTACCCAGATCTCATTTGAAATAGCTAACCCCAGATATAGCCAGAGAATATACCTGTCCAAACAAATAGGTTGAGCATACCTGTCATATTCTCTAAGACAGTAGAGGAAACAAACCAAAGAACACTCAGCCAGTGAAATCAGAACTCCTCTCAGTCCAATAGGACAGGGGGACAGAGGGTGGGACGCAAGAAAGAAGGCGAGATGAAGACAACTAACATGGAATGTTATGATAGGTACATAAATTCTTTATGTTAAGTTGTCTATCTCGCCTTCATTCTTGCTGGTTGGGACAGTGTCCCTAGCACCTACAATCCTGGGCAGCTCTTTGGAACAGACTCTTCAGAACAGTGGAACCAAAGACAGCTCTGCTCCTGGAGACCATATCTAGCTTGTAATGAGAAATAAAGGTATGAGGATTTGCCCATGTAGCAGCTGCACAGATAGAATTCATGGACAACCTAGATTGGAAGGCTACAGAGGTGGCCAAGGCCCTTGTAGAATGACCTTTTGGTTTAATAGGCAACTCTTTGTTTCTTAAACTGATAAATGAAAGTAATGGTGTGAGACAACCACCTCGATAAGGTCACCTTGGAAACTGGGAGAACTTGTTTGCCTAGAGCATAGGAAAGGAATAGTTGGTCTGACTTCCTTATTTCCTTAGTCCTGTGCAGGTAAAAACACAATTGTCTACGAAAGTCCATTTGGTGTAATTTGTACTCTGCCTTGTTGGTGTGGTTAGGGAAAAACACAGGAAGGTCTATAGATTGGTTTAAATTATTTTCTGAGCAGACTTTCGGAAGAAACGAAGGATTAGTCCTCAGAGCAACCCTGTCCTTATGAAAAACCAAGTATGGAGGACGAACACATAGTGCCTGAAGTTCAGAGATGCGTCTGGCTGAAGCAATAGCTACCAGAAAGAGTGTCTTCCAAGATAGAAACTGAATGGAGCAGGATGCTGCAGGTTCAAAGGGAGGCAGAGTTAAGGAGGTTAGTACCAAATTAAGGTCCCAAGGAGGAGGGGGATCTCTCACTGGAGGTCTAAGGAGAGTAGTCCCTCTTAAAAAAGCATTACAGAGCTTATGAGACATAATGTTTCAATTTGACAACCCAACATGAAAATTAGAAATGGCCGCTAATTGAACCCTGATTGTAGCAGATGCGGACCCGGAATGAAAAAGTTGTGCTAGGAATTCCAGAATGTCGTGGACTGGGGCTGAAAAGGGATCTACGTTCCTAGCCTCTGCCCAACAAAAAAAAAACGTTTCCATATACTAGCATAAGTTTTTCTAGTTGGGGACTTGTGAGAGGAGACAATGATCTCACGTACAGCCGGGGAAATGCTGGGAAGCCTGGCTAAGGTTGGAAGTGGCGCAACCAAGTTGTGAGCTGGAGTGTTTGGGGGGATTGATGCAACCCGCCTGACTGATGAATCAGTAGGTCTGGAATCAGAGCCAGAGTCCAGGGCTGATCGAGAAGGTAATGGGGCAGGAATGGAAACCATATCTGTCGAGGCCAGTAGAGGGCAATGAGGATCATTTTGCAGCCCAACGATATAGCTTTCTGTATGAGTTTTGGAATCAGGGAAAATGGGGGAAAGGCATAAAGAAGTCCCTGAGGCCAATCATGGACTAGAGTGTCTCTGGGTGGGTGACCTGGAAGCGGAAGAAGGGAGAAGTAGATGCTGCATTTGCTGTTGAAGGGGGTGGCAAAAAGATTGCAGCAAGGCTGTCCCCATTTGCGGAAGATAAGATCCGCAACTTCCTGATTCAGAGACCACTCGTGAGGCATGAGGATAGCTCTGCTGAGCCTGTCTGCTATGGCGTTGGACCTTCCAGGGATGTGTGTGTCGCAATCAGAAAACATTGAGAGGAAATCGCCCACTGCCACAGTCTGAGTGCTTCTCGACACAGGGGATAGGACCTGGTTCCGCCCTGCTTGTTAATGTACCACACCACTGACATGTTGTCTGTTTGAATCGCAATGGTCCCAGAAGGAAGAGAGTCTTGAAGGGCTTGCAACACTAAGAGCACAGCTCTCATTTCTAGGACATTTATGTGCAGATGGTACACATGAGGCTGCCAAGTACCTTGGACTGTCCTGCCCTGATAATGCCCCCCCCACCCTATCAGGGAGGCATCTGTGGTCACTGTGGCTGCCGGAGGGGGCTGAATGAAGGGTCTGCCCTGAGTCACTATTGGGGAGACCATCCACCAGGAAAGGTGCCTTTTGCATGCTTCTGTAATCATGATCATGTGAGACATGGGCAGCTGTTGGAAAGACCACTGTGTGAACAAAAGCCACTGAAGGATCCTCATGTGAAAGCAGGCCAGTTGGATTAGAGGAATGGTTGCTGCCATGGAACGAGTTTGAAGGACGAACCTGAGTTGGATTCTTTTGCTCTGCATGAGACTTTGCACTTGCTGATGAATTCTAGACACCCTTTCTGGCAGTAGCCTTGCGGACATGTTCCTTGTATCTAAGTCTGCTCCTATGTAGGTGATAGAGTGACAGGGCAACAAGGCAGATTTTTCGAAGTTTATTGTAATGCCTAGCTGGGAGCAGATTGTGATTGTGTAGTCCCTGGCCTGTATAAATTGATGCCTGGTAGTAGCAGTGAGGAGCCAGTCATCTAGATATGGAAACACCTGGAATCCTCGACGTCTCAGGTGAGCCATGACCACTGCCATACATTCGGTGAACACCCTGGGGGCTGTGATGAGACCAAAGGGCAGAGTTCTGAACTGGTAATGACTGGCTCCCAGCCGGAAGAGAAGAAATCTCCTGGAGCACCTGTCCATCTTGATATGGTAGTACATGTCCTGAAGATCTATCGAGCACAACCAATTGTCCTGACCCAGAAAGAGCAGAATGGACTGTAGCGTGACCATCCGAAACTTTGTTCTTTGTACAGACCTGTTTAGTCTGCTGAGATCCAAAATCGGTCTCCAGTCCCCTGTCTTTTTTGGTACCAAAAAGAACCTTGAGTAAGTTCTGGATCCGTGCTTGTCTGCCAGGACTTCCTGGATGACTCTTTTTTTCTAGCAGTTTTGAAACTTCTATTACTGCTTGGTCCTTCAGATTGGGTGGAACATCTGGAAGGGCTTTCCTTGATGGTAAGGGGGGGTTGACAGAAGGGAATTTTGTAACCTCCGGATATAATGGACTGTACCCATCTGTCTTGCGTTAAATTTTGCCAGGCTTTTGGGTACAGTGAAAGTCTTCCCCTGACTGCCTCCAGAGGTGAGCAGCCCGGCAACCCTTCAGGGATGCTGAAAGGGCTTATCAGAGAAAGATTCTCTGTTGCCCTGGTTCTGCGGACCCCCTCTGCCACGAGGGCGGCGTCTGTTGTTATTGTTTCCCCCTCTGCCCCTGGAGGAAAAATCGCTACGTGTGTCAGGCAAGGCTCCCTGGAATTTCCGGAACCACATTTTGCCACTCTTCTGACCTTTTAGGTACGGTCTAGGAGGAGTGGAAAAATGGACTCCCACGGCAGGGAGAGTCTTACCTTCTTGTTCACACCTAGTCAAAGTGTCTTTCACCTGTGGTCCAAAAAGAAAGGAACCATCAAAGGGGGTGTTGGTGAATGACGCTCTAAAGGGTTCCGCAAAATTAAACAGCCGCATCCATGCATGCCTCCTAAGGGCCACACCCGTACCTGCGGCTCCACTCGCACCACCGGCTGCATAGGAAATGAGTCTCATGGAGGAGTTGACTACAGAATTAAGCGTCGCCAGCTGGGAAGCTACTTTAGTTTGAGCCCCCTCAGCTGATGGATCTTGAAGGGTATCTCCGAGCTCTTTAAGGAGATCCCTCTGAAGTCGGGTAAAATGGCATAAGTAGTTCAGAGACCTCAGAGAAAAGGTCGCTGAAGCAAACATTCATTTCCCGTATCTGTCCATAGTCCTAGACTCTTTGTTAGGAGGATGGACAGACAAAGTGGTCTCCACTAACTCTTTTTTGGTGGCTGCTGCTACCACCATGGCATCAACAGGAACACCTTTGGTAAGGAACTGCTTATCATGGGGTGCTGTGATGAACTTGCTGGGTCTCCTCGGAGTTGGTTCCACTGTATCTGGAGCTGACCAAGCCTTTCGAGCCACCACTGCCATAAGTGGATCGAAAGGTGGAGAAACCCAGGAGGTGGAAGGTCGGGAACCGAAAGCATCCAGGAATGCAGACTCATCCTCGGTAGGGGCTAGGGGATTCCAGTTCCCCCTCTGCTTAAGCATTTCTAGGATGTCCGAGAAGGAAACATCTTCAGAGGGGGATCTCAGGGAGCCTTCTGATTCATCTACGTCTGTATCAGAAGTGACAGACTCAGGGGAGTCACTGTGCTTTCTCTTGCACTTCTTCTTACGAGGGGGCTCCTCTGAATGGTCACGGGAGGCCTCGGAAGAGGAGAAAACACCCAATGGGGTGCCCTGGAGCGCTGGTTCCCCACGCTTGGGGTCTGGAGGAGGAGCAGAGGTTGTCATAGGCACTACAGGGGACGGAACCGGTGGGGCCGATAGTGGAACTGAATCAGTGGCCAGCACACTCCTCATGACATTGAAGGCGTCCCTGCCACGATGCAGAGAAGGCTCCAGTTCTGAGGAAATCAGAATCCTTCTCCGCACCGAGGGAGACGTTTCTGAGGCCGATGTAGGAGCCAAGCTCACCTGCGCCCAAGCTCTGAGAGGAAGAACGGGGTCGGACAAGGGTCCGATGCCACTCGCCCCCTCAGAGCCAACGTGGGAGCCCCGGCACCCAGAACCCTCGACAGACGGCACCATCGAGGGGATCAGAGCTGACGATGGAACTGAAGGAGATAGCATTATCGGAGTCGACAGTTCCACTACTTGAACCCCAACGAACTCCGGCTTCGAACTCAAAGGAGTCAGAGAAGGAACATCGATAGAAGTGGATTGAGCCAACACCCGTTGAGGAGGGCTGGACAACATCTTGGCAAGTGCCTGCGACTTTACAACCTACTGACCACTCTCTCCACATTGTGATCCGACAGCCTAGAGGATCGAGAGGAGTGAGAAGATCTTTGACTGCGCTCGCTCTGAAGCAGGGGAGATCGAGGAGCCGAAAGTATTGATTCCAAGGAAGGGGACCTCAGTCTCTTGTGGCTCCGTGAAGGCTCCAAAGATTCTGATGGAGCCGACCGGGGGACAGTCTTATCGGTGCCAGCCGGAACCGAAGTAAAAGGTGAAGACTGAACCAAGGACGGCTCCGAACTTGGAGCCGACGGCTTGGTAGATTTGGGGGATTTCACAGGCTGAGAGGTCTTGGCCGGTGAATCCTGGGGCTTTAAAAGACCCCTAAGAATAAGCTTATTCGGATGCTCCTGCAGGACTCTTGGGCTAAATGCATGGCAGATAGAACAAGAGTCCTGCAGGTGCACAGCGCCTAAACAGTAGACGCAAGAAGTGTGCCCATGTGTCAGAGACATTTTCTGACAGCACGAGTCACACTTCTTGAACCCAGACACTTTGGATTCCTTTGACATCCTGGAAAAAGGAAACAAGAATACAACAATAGCTATCAAAGGAAAAATGCAGTCTACACAAAAAACACACTATACTAGCAGACTAAACTAAAGTTTTTTTTTTGTTTTTTTTCAAGATAGGAAAGCCTCTAAGTTAAACGGCTAGCTTATGAAAGAAAGGTAGAAGGAAAGCCTCTAACCTAACAAGAAGAGGATAAAGGGGGGAGGGGGAGAACTCTCGAAGTTAAACAAGTTCTACAAGGAAGGGAAAGAATGCTACAATTAAACACTAGTTAACAGAAAGAACAAGACTAAAAGTTAATAATAAACCAGAAAAAGGACTATTTCTAAAGTAAGAACGTTCTATAAAAAACTTTATACGAGCCTGAGCCAGAAAAAACGACACCTCACAGCTGAAACGGCAAATGAGATCTGGGTAGCTATCGCTAGGCATCATGGGATAAGGGGTAGCCTCGAGCCAGTAAACAGCTCTCGAGCTATAGAAATGGCAGAGTTGGAGCCGAGGATCAGCTCCAATCCCAACCAGCAAGAATGAAGGCGAGATAGACAACTTAACATCATTAGTTCCTATTAAGAGGGTAAAACAATATTTGAAGATGCACATAGTTTTTGTGTTAAGTTAATTGGTTTTAGGGAGGTATTGGGGGTGTGTTTGTATTTTTGTTTGATGACTTTCAATAAAACAAAGGTTTTGTAAGATGTGACAAACTAAATTGGAGATGACAAGAACGAACTGTATAAAAGATTAACAACCCGTCAAAGAGTATACTCATGTAACACAAAAGCTGGAACTAGACATTTAACAAAAACTGTAGTACATAAATGTTGGAAATAACTTTAAGAAAATTCAGTAGTCTCACAGATAAACACAAAAAAGAAAGAGTAGTGAACTATATTAAAAATGTACAGTGCAAATAGCTATGCTACAGGAGACACCTGGAAAAAACTGAACATATGACTTGATAAAGAAAGGTTTTCAGGATGGTTATTCAGCAGAATACCTGGGGCAATGGAAGAGAGGAGTACTTATATTAATTGCAGGAAGAGCTCCAATCATAACAGAAAAGGATAATAATGGTAGATTTGTAGTACTAAGGGGTGACTGGCAAGGGAGGAGGATTACACTGGCATGTATTTGTAATCCACAGAAAACTCTATAATGGAGCTTAAAAAAATTCTGGGAGAAATAAAATCAGCTTTCAGCAAGGAATATTACTTACAGGTGGGGACTGGGATTTGATTTGCAACAGTGAAGCTTTGTCTGAGGGGTCCAGAGGGGGAAAATATAACAAAGGAGGGCAGATTTTTGAAGAAAGTTATGAAAATATTTGGCATGAAGATGTGAATTCAGTTCTACGAGTTCAGAGTGAATTTCCATATTGTTCCCAAAGAATCAAAAACTGGCCTAGACTAGACAGAATTTACATTTCACAGGAACTTGTGCATTTAAACGAAGGTCTTGATACGCACCCAATAACTATTTCAGATCATGCATCAATAATAACTAAAATAAAAACAAAGGGTAATGAAATAAAAGTGAGACACTGGTGCATTCCTACCAATCTGTTGAAAAGAGAGTTATTTAAGGAATTGGTACTGGAAATTATTCAGGAGCCATTAGACAAGATAGAAATTTCTTCTGAAAATATAGCTAGGGAGTGGGATAAAATTAAAGTGGAGTTTAAGAAAGGGTAGAAATAAAAGAATGGGAGATATGGTTAAGAACTAACAAGAATTATTTAAAGGGACTGACAAATGTTAAAGTATTGCAAAATAGGGGGAATCCCACAGAACAAGAGGAGGAGCAATTGCAGAATTCTAAACAGAAAATAAGGAATTACATCGATAACAAGCATGAGTTTAGAAATATTGCTGTTAAGCAACTGTTTTATCATAACTCTAGAGTACAAAAACTTTTATCATAACGACACAGGCAACAGAAAGTAGAAAGGACCGTCAAGCTTAGAGAGCCTATAACAAGGTAAATAATAAGGGACCCTGTACAAGTATTAGAAATATTTCGGAAATTCATGTGAAAGTCTGTATAAAGCAAAGAAATATGGAAATCAAGAGAAATTACAAATGGAAATGTTTATGGAAGAATTAAATATACCAAAGTTAGAGATAGACGAGGCTCAATTACTAACAGGATAAGAGGAGATCAGATACAAATGGTGATGTATAATCAATCTACAGGAAAGTCCCCAGGAACAGATGGTATTCCTGTGGAGGTTTGGAAGCTAGGAGGGAAAAACTGCTAAAGATGTGGAAGGTTTTGTTTAACAGTATTTTAAGAGGAGGAGAAGTACCAACATCCAACTTCCAGGAAGTGGTGGTAGCTGTAATACCTAATGAGGGTAAATATCCATCAGATCCAGCTTCATACAGGCCCATTTCAATACTAAACCATGATTATAAAGCCAAAACAGCAAGAAAATAAGATTTTATGTTAAGCTATCATGCTTGTTTTTTTAATAAAATGTTCACTATAGTTTGAGCCTGGAGCCATCGGTTGGTTCTTCTCTTTTCTTGCTGTTTGGATTCATATTCTTGTAGAGTAGAACATTTATCTGGGACCAGTGGATTCTTTTTTGTGGCATGATTATAAAGTGTTTGTGTTTATAATGGCTAAAAGAATGACAAAAGTGATTCCAAAATTGTTAAATATGATCAATGTGATTTTGTGGAGGGGGGCAAACATCCGACAACATTAACAAAACACTGGTGATCCAGAGAGAAGCAGAATTTAAGAAAATACCACTGTTGATAGTGGGTCTTCATGCAGAGAAAGCATTTGATAGAGTAAGCTGTGACTTCATGAGCAGGGCAATGGAAGCATATGCAGTCCCTGATAAAATTATAAGGTTGATTAGGAAGATATATGAGGGATCAGAGGTAAAAAATAAAGTGGGTAGGGTCATCTCTGATAATTTCTGCTTGAGTAGAGGAACAAGGAGGGTTGACCTCTCTCCCCTTTGTTATTTGCTTTATATTTAGAACCACTAGCAAAGAAAATAAGGGACTCAGAAATTCAAGGATATAACTGGCTTGGTAGTCAACAAAAGATGTCTCTATTTGCAGATATTATTTTATACCTGGCACAACCAGAAAAGGACATTATATTGTTGGGAACATTTTGAGACAGTTTCATATATTTTGGGATACAAAATTAATGAAGCTAAAAAAAAGGCAACAGCGGTAAATTATGCACCCACACACGAATTGGTTCAGCAATGTCCATATTTATGGAGACATGATAAAATGAAGTATTCAGGAGTATAGATTAAAAATGATTCTGATGATTCCGGTGTGGCAGCTAAGGATATGTGGGAAGAGACTAAAAAGGATAATATAAAAACTGAAAAATGAAAGCTGTGTTATATGACTATCAATAGTAAGATACAAGCAGTTAAAATGTTTTTAATCCCTTTTGTCTTATACACAGGTCAGCCATATGTTTATCAACCAGATGAGAAATTTTGGATAGCAATTAATAAAGAGTTGAAGGGTTTTATCTGGGAGTGGAAGATGGCAAGAGTCAAGTCAGATAAGGTGATTCTTCTAACAGAACAAGGCAGATTGGGATTACCCGATTTGAAAGGGTATTTCAGAGCAACACACTTAAGGCTCCTATATATAACACAAGCAGAAAACTTTCATTTAAAGTGGAAAGTGATGATGAAACAGGGGGGAAGCTCAAGAAACAAGAAGGGACTGGGATTTTGGATGCAGACCTTTAAGGAGAATAACAATAATCATACATACTATTATATTCATAAAATAACAAAGTATTCTAAGAACTAAGCCAACACATGAATGGAGAAAGGAGATTCTGCTGATAGGGATGACTGCAATTAGGGATTCAGACAATAGGAAAGAGGGGGGTGAAATTTATTGGAAAAAAATGGCAAATGAACCAAAGTAATGGGAGCAAATAACTAAAAAGGGAAAGGTAACAGAATGGAAAGGCACCAATAATTTATTTGGAATGTAGGTTAGAGATTGCCTTCCCTATCAGGGAATGATTTCAGACTATAGGCAAAGAGAAAGAAATAGGGAGGTCCTAAACGAAAGACCAGCACTGGTAGAGTTTTTAGTAGAATCTACAACAGAAGCTGCCATTAAAAAGGAATAATTAGTACAGCATATAAAATATTGCATGGTAACTATAAGAATCAGAGGAGGGTAGAAAGGATTGGGAAGAGAGATTCGATAAGCAATTCACAAAGAAATAATGGGAGGATAACATGTATGTCTCCCAAATATGCAACAAAGTCTAGAAGATTTAGGATCTTTGCTTGGAAGTGTTTACATAGCTACTTTTATACCCCAAGTAGACTCCAAAGATTTTTTCCTGAGGTAGACAGCAAATGTTGGAGGTGTGATGGGGAAGGAGGAGGTAACTGAGAACATATTTTCTGGGAGTGTAGTAAGTTGGCAGACTTTAAAGATTCCTTGTAGACTGCTCTGTCAGAGATACTGTTTGAGCAAACTGGTGTAACTAAGGAAATTATTTTTTGAGCTATGCTAGAGAATTGGAATTGCCTAGATATAGTAAAGCCTTGCACAGTCTAATTATGGTGGCTGCCAAAAAATAATTCACTAATAAATGGAAATCAAAGTCTAAAGCAACTATACTAGAAGTAGCGAATATAACAACAGAAATAAAACAACTGGAATTGAGATGTTTAGCAAAAGGTAAGAGCAAATTCCATAGGAAAAAATGGGAACCGTGGGACCAATATATGCAGAGGAGGAAAGAGGTTTAAAAGAAGGCAGGATTTGAATGAACTATTCAATGTTTGACTAACAATGACTGGATAGACTATAAGTGATGTATAATGTTTGCAACTACAATTGTGACAACATGGTTTGTAATGTATAATGTTTGCAACCGAAATTGAATTGGTATGGTCTGTTTACATTTATATAAATTTAAGCTTGCCTATGTCATACACAATAATTTAAGAAAGAGGTTTCTTGTTTAAAAAACATTTTTAATCAGACATTTTTTTGATTCAGAACAGGCTAAAAAAAAAAAGTTCAACCAACAAATGTAAGTTGGCAAACAAAAGGGAATTCTAATTCTTCCAAGATAAAGCTCAAAGAGGTATTTTGTCAGATAAACCTTTTCCAATGTACCAAAGGAAATGCTTAAGAGGCAGAAAAAGGCACAGGAGTTGACTATAAGAATCAGGAATGCCATGGACTTGAACCATTGTCTGGTGCTGGGAGATGTAGATGATCAGGAAGACAGCAACACTATAATTTTTGATGCTTTATAATCACATTTGTGAAATATGGCTTTGCAAGAAAAATGGCTGATAAAGACTGGACTTTTGTTGACTATTAAACTTGTGAATTGACTGTAAAGTATATACCCCACTTTGTATCATCCATATTTAGAAGCGCACTAAAGGGGTTACAAAAAAGCAACAAACTAAATCAATTTTTGTTCTAAATAGTGCATGTATAAAACATGTCATGATATATACTGCATGTTATATTGCAAAACAGTTTTGTATAGTGTGTTGTCATGGGTATTTTAAATGTGTGGGTGTGTAGGGGGTCTCTTCAAAGACTGTTCTATGTGATAAAGATATTACAGTAACAAGTACTGGTTTAGTTGTAAGAAATATAGGCTTTAAAGTATAAAAAGAAAAGAAAGGGGGGTGGAGTGTAATAGTGCAGTGATAATGTTATATGTAGAATTAAGACAATTTACACTGCTTTACAATAGTGGATGACTAGATTAACGTTCTTGGCTTAAGCTATAAAAAGGTGTTTTTGTAAGTAAACAGGCTTGAAACAAATGAGAAAGTATTGAAAGCCATAACAAATTATGTTTCTTTCATCTGCAAAGATATTACCTTACTTTTTTTCTATTAGCAAATAGACTCAGCAAGAGACCAGAAGTCTACAGCTGAGGGCAGTTGGCCAGGGGAATTCTGTACATTCTGGTCTGATTAAAATTTACAAAGATTACCTCAAGTGTCTGCAAAGTTGTTAGCCTTTTCTTTATTCTCATTGACTACGTTTACATGGAGAGAGCTGTCTGAAGGTACAGGCAATTAATATTGAGAGTTCTAAGCATTCATTGTTCTGGGAAATGCAAAATTTAAAGGTACAATGCCAAGCAGTTCATTGAAAAATAAAGCTTGAAATTATGGGAAGTGAGTAACAGTAGCCTCCAAGCAGCCATAATATTTTAATGCATTAATAGAAAAGTGCATAATTTAGTTTTATTTAAAGGTAGCGGGCAAACATTTCCTTAGGGCTAAAAGATAATGTTTTCTGAAAGCATACAATCCATTTTTCATATCTAGGAGGGGGACAGAGAAAAGAAAACAACAGAAAGCAATCAGTGTAAGTAAGAACACAGGCTGTAACATGCTCTTAAGTATGAGTAAGTTTAATTTTACATTAGGTAATGCCTGTGGGTACAGCTGTTGATTTGGGCAATGTTTTTGTATCCATAGTGTTCAGTGCTGAAAATGTACACAGTTGAATGTGTTTTATAAGTTAATAGGGGATGGCGTTGTTCGGAAAATGTATTTAATTCTTTGAGGGTTTTCATTAAAGCAAGAAGTCTTGAAAATCTGACAGAGGTTCAAAGTATAATGAGAACAAACAACTATATAAAAGATCAATCTACCAAATATTTTCTGCACGCAAGAACAGTTGGAAATATAAATTAAAAAAGCTGTCACATATAATAGGAGAGAACAATAGCTTATCATACTGTTTACTCTATCCATATTATTTTGGAATGTAAATGACCTTACATGTACTGACAAAAAGGAAAGAGTATTGAATTATATCAAGAAATGCAGAGAGGAAATAGCAATGCTGCAGAAAACATGATTGGAAAAAAATGAGCATGCAAATTTGACAAAGACATTATTTTAGGATGGATATTCAGCAGAATATCAGGGACAAAGGAAAATGGGTAATAATAATTGCTTGAGGGGTTACAATAATGACAGAACAGAGAAAAAAGACAATAATGGTAGTAAGGGACTACTGGCAAGGGGAGAATGATTACATCATTACCATCAAAAACTGCTATTGCGGAGCTTAAGAAAATTCTGGGACAAATAATCAGCTTTAAACTGGGAATATTACTTATAGGTGGGAATTTGAACTTGATTTGTAATGGTGAGGCTGTATTAAAAGGGAAGGAAAGTATAACAAGAGAGGGAAGATTTCTGAAGACATGTATGAAATATTTGGTAAAGACACAAATTCAGTGGTATGAACTTGGACAGACTTTACATATTATTCTCAAAGGTACAATAACTGAGCTAGACCGGATAGAAAGTACACTTGTGGAAGTTCTACTTACCTCTAACTGTATATTTTCAAATTCCTCACTGCCTCAATGGCATTTTGGGTTATCAGACAAGGTAACCCAGTACTGGCCAGTTTTCAAAAGCCCATACTCTCCTCCCTTAAAGTCTCAAATCTCAAATGTCTAAGTACACATACACACTGCACTTCTGAGAAAAATAGTGAAAGTTTCCTCAGAAACAGTGAAAAAAAAGTTATTTCATTCATTCATACAAGACTTTTGATCTGCAGGTAAAGATGCATCAAAATCATCCAAACTGTATGCACAGTATAAAATAAAATTCCCTTTATAGCCTTAATAATTTAATATTCTAATGGCTTGATTTCTAGAAAGCGACATCCTTTTATCTTGAACATCTAACCATTTCCCTCTTTATTGGGTATGCTGGATTAAATTAAGAAAAGGATTTATATTTGAGCAGGCAGCTGGGTCAGCAGTCAAATTAGAAGAGAGACCTATCACATCTGAGAAGGCTCTATATTTTCTATGAAACTATTAGGAACTGCTAGACTAGATACTGGGGTCCTGCAGGCAAGCTTTGGCTGGTAAGATAGGGAAATAGCCACAGAACTGGGCATCTCATCCTCTGTAAGGTCATATACCTTGTCTAGCTCTCAGGTAGTTCCAGACAGTTTCCAAGCAAAAACATCATTGGAGAATATGTTAGGACTTAAGCTCAGGTTCACCATCCAAAAAAATCAGTGGCTGGACTCCATATCAACTAAGAAATTACCACTGTCCTCATCAGATTCCTCATCATTCTCTGAAACAGAAGGGTCTCTGAGTCATGTATGGGAACACAGCCAGTACAATTCTTTTACAACTGTTAGAAATTAAAAAAAAAATGTCCAGTACACAAAGTTCAAACACCAAAGCAAGCAATATGCCAAACAAAAAAAAGTGTTAAAATTAGATCAACAAACTTTAACCATGCTAACTGACATAAAATAACATTCAATAGCAATTTAAACTACACTCTCTTGTCAGGGAGATTAAAATCTCCACAGTAAATTTAAATAAATTCTTGTGTGGTAAAATCATGATGTGATGTTAACACAAACAGCAGAGTTTACTAAATATATTAAATAATGCAGAAATGCTTAGAAATCCATGTTCTGTAATATCTTCATGTCAGAAGATGAAAATAAAGCAGAGCAATAACAGTAAAGACAGTGCTCAAATGTCTAAGTACAAATACACACTGCACTTCTGACAGAAATACTGAAAGTTTCCTCAAAAACAGTATAAAAAAGTTAGTTATGTACGCACCATAACTTTAGATCTGTGTTGTCATATTCTGTCCAGTCCTCTACATATAGGTCTATGATCCATCATAGAAACCGGTCTCGGCAATTTCAAAGCTTAGGGTCCAGTGTTCATACTCCTCTGCTTACCCGTAATCCCCATGCACAGAAGGAGCTACCTCAGATCGAGTCAGCCCCTATAACTACTTGAAAATGTCTTTATAAAGGAATAAACATATAAACCTAGCAAACAAAAACAGTCAGCAAGGAACTGTTGAAGGACTAGCTAAACCTTCAAGAGTCAAGGCAAACTCAGTAAGATTCATCACAGATGGGAACCACAGTTGAGTAACAGTATTTGCTAGGAATGAAATATGGATGGCAGATGTTGGGAGGGTAATAGAGGAATGGACAGAATATGACAACACAGATTTAATATTATGGTGAATACATAAATTTGGTATCTGATTATGTCTTTTCCATCCATTCCTTTACATATGGGGCAGATTTCCAAGCTTCTTTAACTCTTGGGAGGTCTCATGGAAGTATATTCCTGAGTACAGCTGAACAAAAAGATGCCCTAGATCTGTAATGGATATCTAGCTTATAATGAGAAATGAAGGTGTGAACTTTTGATCATGTAGTTGCAGCAGAAATGTCATCAATAACGACACTGGAGAAAAAGGCTGTACATGAGGCTACTGATTTTGTTGAAGGAGCTTTAGGTTTTGAAGGGAGAGTTAACTCTTTTTCTTGGTAAACAAAGGAAATAGATTGAGCCAGCCATTCTGAATAATGAGACTTTGGATACAGATTGCCCCAATTTAGGTTTTGAAAAGGAAAGGAATAGTTGATTAGACATGATGTAGGATTTAGTGTGGTGTAAGTAAAAAAAAAAAAAAGCTGGTAATGAATATCTAACAAATGTAAAGTATATTTAGCTTTCTTTGAAATATTTGGGAAAAAGACTAGCAAATTTATGGTATGACAGATGGAAGATTTAGATGCCACCTTTGGTAGAAAGGGTGGATTTGTCCTCAAATATACTGTCTCTGTGAAAAAAAAAACAAATAAGGGGATTTTGAGGAAAGTTCTACTGAGAATAAGGTCATTCAAAACAAAAACTTCAAATTGGCTTTAGCAACAGGTTCAAAAGGGGAAGGGGACTATCAAGGACCACAAAATAACATGATATCCCATGGAGTAACTGGGTCTCTGAGTGGGGGATGTAAAAGAAAAGAGCCTTGGAGAAAAGCCTTAGATAACCTAAGAGAGGCTATAGGAGAATGATCTTCATCAATGTGGAAGGAAGAAATGGCGGCTAATTGCACTTTGATAGTGGAATAACTAGCTCCATCTTGAAAAGGTGAGCAAGAAAATCTAACACTGCCAAAAGAGGGACTTGAGTCTCAGCTGCTTCTCTGAGGCCCAAATAGAAAACCTTTTCCATTTGTTTTTGTATATCTTCCTGCTTGAGGTTTTATTTGAGGAAAATAAAATGAGTACAATGATAGGGGAAATCCTGGACTGTCAAACCATCATAGGAACTAGAGAAACATTGCAGTTAGTCTGAGTGGTTATATGTCCGGGTGAGGCTCGCTCAATGGGTGAGATAGCAAACTTAAGTCCAACTCAAAGTCCCAAGGATGGTGAACTAGAAGAGGCCAGAGGAAGGGAAACCACAACTGTCAAGAACAATGAGAGGCAATGAGGATGACTGAGACCTCCAATGCTGATGCTTTCTGAAGCAACTTTGGAATCAAAGGGAACAGTGAAAAGGCATAAGGTAGTCCTGGGTAACTCCTCTTCAAGGAGGATCAGAGTAAAGAACTTGTTGCATAAGGTGCTCAGGGGAGAGGTGAAGAGATTGCAACAAGGATGACCCCAAAGGTTGAAAATCTGCTCTACTACCAACAGACAGAGGGAGCAGGATGATCTACTCAACCTGTCCACAAGAATGTTTAACCTCCCTAAGATATGCATTGCTGCTAGAAAGCATCAAGAGGATATCACCCATTGCCAAACCTTCATGGCCTCTAGACACAACGGGTAAAATCTGGTTCCACCCTGTTTGCTGATATGCCAAACCACTGCCAAACTGTCCGTCTAAATCAAAATCACATCCAAAGGAAGAGTGTCCTGAAAGGTTTGCAGTGCTAGGAAGACTGCCCTCATCTCCAAGGCATTGATGTGAAGAATGGCCTCTATATGAGACCACATGCCTTGGACTGCCCTTCCCAAATAATGCTCCCTGCTGTAGTAGGGAGGCATTCATGGTCATGGTGGCCTGAGGAGATGGTAGTGTAAAAAGACATCCCTGTGGAAGCAGAGGGTAAGTTATCCAACAATGATTGGGTAGGGCATTGGTTGCACCTGATTGACCACTATACTGCTAATGTCCACTGAAGCACTCTCATCTGAAACCTGGCAAGCAGGACCAAAGTTGTAAAACTGGCCATGGAACCTAAAAGTAGGAGAACCAATATGGCTACTGGCTTCTTGTGTTAAAGAACCTGTTGGGCTTGGGAATGAAGGGATGATATTCATGAATGGCGGAGCCTCACAATGAGAGCTGTTGTATCTAAAAGCGTTCCGATGAACTCCAAAAACTGGATAGGCTGCAGCGAAGACTTTTGAAGGTTTATTGTAATTCCAAGGCATACACACAAGAGGAGCAAGGAGTCCTTGGCAAAAAAGAGTAGCTCCCTTGATGGGGCAGTTATGAGCCAGTCATCCAGATAAGGAAACACCCAGAATTCCTGCAGTTGTAGATGAGCTGCTACTTGGAACACCTTCCACTTTGATGTGATAGTATGCATCTAGAAGATCTATTGAGCGCATCCAGTCATTTCTCTTCAACAATGGAAGAACAAAGTAAGCCACGGCCATCTGGAATTTGGTCCAGAGAGCAACCTTATTTAACAGACAGATCCTAATTTTTCTTTGGCACTAAAAAGAATCTTGAGTAAATTCCAGATCCTCTCAGGAGTGGTGGTACCTCCTGGATGACTCAATTTGTATAAGCTTCAAATTTCATTTGTGAGTGTGGAATGGTAGGAATTATCTTTTGAGGTAGGGGAGTAGAGTGAGTAGGAATGAAGTAGCCTCTGGAAATTATTCACTGCATCCACTTGCCTTGAATGATGGTTGTCCACGCTATGGGGTGCAAAGGCAAGCACCACCCCTCCCCCTGATTACCTCCAGAGTAGGACAGTCAAGCAACTTTTCAGGAGTGCTGAAAGGGCTTCTTGGAGAATGGAGCCCTAAAGTGCGATTCTGAAGACCATCACTGGCTCTCAGGCAATGTTATTGTTAAGAGTATCTCTCCCTGCCACTGGGAGCTAACTCTCCAGAAGTGTCTGTTAAAAAATCCTGAGATTTTCCAAACCACTTTCTCTTCCCTGCCTTCTGATTTCTGGATAAGGTCCTCTGGTGAGTTGCAAATTTGAACCCCATGGCAGCTAGGGATTTGCCATCCTGTTCCCTTCTGGAGATGGTCTCTCTAACATTTGGATGAAATAAGGTTATGTCACAAGGTGCATTGAAGGAGAACATCTTGAAGTGCTCTATGAAATAGCAAATCCGCATCCAGGAGTGCCTTATAATGGAAATACCTGTACTGGCTGCTCTAGATGCCCCCACTGTGGGAATAGAGATGAGGCAGATAGAGGTGTTAGGGGTAGTAGGGTGGCCATCTAAGAATCAAGTGTCTGTTTCTGATCTGCTGACAAGGACCCTGGAAGAAAAGTGGAGATCTCCTTGATCAAATCTCTGAAAATGGGTGAAGTGTGCCAATTAGTTAAGTGCCCTCATTGAAAAAGATGATGAGTCATAGACTTGCTTCCCAAACCTGTCCATAGCTCAAGATTCTCTATTTGGTGGGTGGACAGATGAGCTTTTCTAAGCAAGCTCCTTTTGGTGGATTCTGTCACAACCATGGAATCAACTACTGAACCCTTTTTCTACTGTAAAAGGTCTTTCAAAGCTATCTTGGGGAAGGGTTCAACTGTGTCAGGTTCCTTCCACTCACAAGATGAGATAAGGTCCACCATCTTGTCCACAGGGGTTACCACCCAAGAAGTAGATGGGTCAGAGCCAAAAGCCTTGAGAAAAAACAATTCCTCAGAAGAAGGTGTTTGGGAAGACAAACACCCTACCTAAGTTCAAGGATATCTCCAAATGAGATGTCCTCAATGGGAAATCAGGGGAATCTTCTCCCTTATCAGAATCAGCATTTGTGGTGAGGGATTCCTGAAGGGAATCTAAGGGTCTCATCTTACACTTGAGATTTCTGGGAACCTCTTCTGTGGGCTGCTAGAGAATGCACTCACACATATAATGTCTCATGAGAAAGAACATGATAAATGCTCTGAAGAACTGGCTGCCCAATGGGACAAGAGGCAGACTGAGGACCCTGCAAGAGCCTATGGGGGAAGGTTGGGTCCGAATGAGAAAAAGAAGCTCTATCCCTCATTTGAGAGGATATTCTCTTGAATGCCTCAAATGCCAAACCCTTAATGGCTTTGGGGAGTTTGCCCTTCAGTTCTAAAACCCAAAGAGAAAGCTTGACCATGGATGCCATCCGGATATGATCCAAGGCAGTCGCCAGAGCCAAACTGTCAATCACTGGAGTCCCTAAAGTAAGGAAAGGATCTGAATATCTCGTATCTCATCCCAAACTGTCCGAGTCTACGCCAGTGGTACAGCCCTGGGAGTCAAATGGCTCTGACAAGGTTTGAGCCAAACTCAACACAGAACTAACCAGAATTGAGGAAACACGAAGTCTTGGCTCTGATGCAGCTCTACCCTGGGCTAGGGTTGGATCCAGGGCTTTGATCCAGGGAGCCAGATTACAGAAGGAGCACTAACTGAATGCCGGGGAAAATATGTCTAAAGGACCGACTGGTGGCTGCAGTCAGTAGCATTCCCAACTGTATCTGGGTCCATAGGAAACACCTCCCCATTCTGCCGCATCTCCTTCAGTCAGACTCCTGAAGGATCTAAATGACTTGAGAGATAAAACCGAAGGAGCTGGTTTAGAGGAGTAAGTCAGTCACTCAGGGAGAAACAAGGAGGAATTATAGAGCCTACAACAATAGGACCTGAATGAGGCAGTGGATCCGAAAATTCAGCCACTTTAGGAGCTAGAGTCAAAGAGGTAATCAGATCCAGACAGTATTTCCTTGAAGATTTAGACTTGTCTGAATTTTTAGACTTATCCACAGTCTTTGATGAGAAAGAGACAGATGGAGGGGATGAAGCCTATCTTCCCAGCTGTCAAGAGAGTTGCCATGATAGCTGAAGGTTGGCTAAGACACTTTAAGATTAGCTTCATCTCTCCACCACTGCTCTCTGGTGAAAAGCCTCAAATTGAACAAGTTATGTCCAGGTATGAGGGGCCATGACAATACACCCACTTATATGTGTCAGAGTTTGGTAACTTGGGTTTGCAAGAAGCATACTTTTTAAAACCAGTTTGTAAGACATGTTAATAAGGACCACATGATAATAATAACAATTATACTAAAGTTTCTAACAACTATTTAAACTCACACTGCAAAGAATTTGAACTATTTAAACCCAAAAGAAAAAAAATTTAAACACTAACTGCAATCTCTGAAACTTCTTCTTTTGGCTTTTTCCTGGTTAGGGGTCGCCACAGAGGATCACCTGTCCACTCATGACTGGCAGTGGAGTTTTACGGTGTTGAGTTGTCAGCCCGGCACCCAACTTTTCACAGAAGGCACACACACACACACACACACACACACACACACACACACACACACACACACACACACACGCACGCCTAGGGCCAATTTAGAGTATCCAATCCACCTACAGCATGTCTTTGGGATGTGGGAGGAAACTGGAGCACCCAGAGGAAACCCATGCGACAACATGGAGGACATGCAGACTCAGCACAGAAGGCACCCCAGCCGAGGATCGAACCAGAGAACCTCTTGCTGTGAGGAGGCAATGCTAACTGCTGCACCACCGTGGCCGCCCTAAACCTTTGTGTAGCACTGTCCCAAACGCAATCTCTGAAACTATCAAAATTAAATCCCAATATACACAAGTGTTTTTTTTTTTTTTTTTTTTTAAACTTTGGAAAAATATGAGGGACAAGTGGAGAAGATGATATAGGAAAAATATCAAGTAGAGAGAAGGTAATCAGTTATGTCTGAATTCTTATCTGAATATGTAGAAAATTTTATGCACTCTTGAAAACCACAGAACACATCAGCACTTGAAAGTGGCAAATGATATCTGAGGTAGCTCCTTCTGCGCATGGGATTACGGGCAGGAGGAGAAGCCTGAGCACCAGAGCCTAAGATTTGAAATGGACGAGTATGGATCTGACATCAGATCTGAGACCCATATATAGAGGAATGGACAGAAAAAAACATCAGACCAAGCATTTGTCAAAGATAGAAGCCAAATAAACATTCCCACAAGAAATACTGTAAACACTGACAGAAATAAATTACAATTTTTTTTTTAAATAAACATAAAACCGGAAACAGAATAACACATCTAATAATAAAAGAAGGGGGCCCAAATGGGGCTTATCTGAGCAATAAGCTGGAGAAATCTTGACTGGATTCTGTGAAGAGTAAGAATTTTCTTCTTTGGATGGCAAAAAAAGACTGAGCACTCACTTCCTGTGACACCTGCAGGCTTCCCTCCCAGGATATGCTCAGCCAATCAGCTGTCACAGGGAGAGAGACTGAGTGTATAGTCTGAGCTTTTGAAAGCTGGCCAGTACAAGGTTATCTTGGTAGATAATCTAAAATGCCACTGAGTCAGTGGGAATGATGGACATCTTGTATTTCACAGGAACAATTGCATTTAATTGAAAGCTTCTACACACATCCAATTACTATTTCAGATCATGCACTAATAAAAACTAAGATAAAAATGGAGGATAATGAAGTAAAAAATGAGACACTGCTGCTTTCCACCTACCTGTAAAAAAGTGGAATTTAGGGCATCCGAGTGGAAATTATTCAAAAGTAGTAGGAAAGATAGAAATTTCTACAGAAGTAATGGCTAGTAAGTGGGATAAAATGAAAATGGAGTTAAAACATAGGGTAGAAATAAAAGAGAGCGATATGGTTAAGAGTTTGTAAAACCAGTCATCCATTTAAACTCCTCTAGCAGAACACCACTCCAGAATAGGCAAGCTGTTCATGAATACACCAAAAATAGCTAGAATAAGGGCCAACTCACCAGTAAAAACACCAGCTTATTAAACATGCATTATCTTAGCGCTTTCACCATTCACCTGAAGGCATCAACAGAGATAAAACCTCCAAGCTGTGTTCAAGATAAAATACACCTTCTAATTAGTACATGACCAATCAGAATTCAGATACATTTGTTGAAGATGATTGTCTCAAGTTACACTGTTAGCTGCCAGCAAGTAGAGCTAGTAAAATGTGTTGTTCATTAAACAGTAACAAATACTTAAATACATTAAAACACTTCAAAAAACACCAGCAAAAAAAGTTTGATTTCTAGAATCTTTCTGCTCTACTTCTAAAACAGTTCAAAGACAATTTGTCATTAAGTCCTGGTTTTCTCATAGCATCTAAATGAATTTACCAAGAAAGTTATTTCTGCTCAAGCAGTAACTCACTGTTCCCACCTCTATTGTTGTGAAAACTCTATCAATAATAAAAAATATAAATCTTTTGTAATCTGAACATTCCATGGTATGTTTATATAGTGCATTGGAAAGTTTACATTTCTTAATCTCCTAGTTGTGTTCATATATTCACTCCTTAAGTGTCCTGGTAGTTTCCTATATAGAATCCAGGACATGAGGTGTATGTAGCTAAGTACATAACCATTCTTGTCACACAATTACAGATCCTTGGACAAGTTAAGGTTTTCTCATAATTTTGAACTGTGACATAGGGGCCATTATTGAGGAATTTGCAGTATTTACAAAAAACACATTTCATCATTTTTGACTGACAGCCCTTTTACTAGTAACATTGCTATTTCTTTCAAAGATGTTCTTAAGATTGTCACCTTTACTATAAGTTATCATGGGTTGTGCTCTCAAGGTTTGTTTGTGTTCGACTGAAAACTTTGTTCCATGTGTCCCTAAGACTTCTTTTAAGTGCCCTGAACTGGTAGTGATTGGCTCTCAGTCGGAAGCGGAGAAATCTCCAGGGGTGGTGATCCATCTTTATGTGGTAATACGCGTCCTGGAGGTCTACAGAGCACAGCCAGTTGTCCCTCCCTAGAAAGGGGAGAATGGACTGTACCATGACCATCTGGAATTTTTGAGGTTTGATAAATTTGTTCAACAGGCTGAGATCCAGGATTGGTCTCCAGTCCCCTGTCTTTTTTGGCACTAAAAAGAACCTCAAGTAAAACCCGGATCCTCTCTGGTCTGGTGGAACTGGTTGGATGACTCTTTTTCTTAGCAGCTTTTCTATTTCTAAGGCTGCTACCTCCCTTTGATTGGTTGGCACATCGGGGATTTGTTTGACGGGTCTGGGAGTTAAATCAAATGTTATCTGGTAGCCTCTGGATATTATTCTCTGCACCCAGACATCAGAAGTAATAAGTTGCCAGGCTGGTAGATGCAGAGAAAAACAACCCCTGACCGCTTCCAGAGGAAAGCAATAAGGCTGCTGCTCAGGAGCACTGGTAGAGTTTGCTGGAGAAGGAATCTCTAGCGCCCTGGTTATGTGGACCCCCTCTACCCCAAAAGGGACATCTTCCAGATGAGTTGCCCCTTCTGCCCCGGGGAGATTGCTCACCACGAGTGTCACGAAAATATCCTTGGGATTTCTAGAACCACAATTTTCCTCCCCTCTGGTTCCTGGAGTAGGACCTCTGGGGGTGGAAAAATGTATGCCCACAGCAGATAAGGTCTTTCTGTCTTTCTCACTTCGTGCTAGTGTGTCTCGTACTTTGGGACCAAAAAGTGCAGATTTGTCGACAGGCACATTGACGAAGGAAGATTTAAAGGAGTCTACAAATCACACAAACGCATCCAAGCATGACGTCTCATGACAATGTAAACTCTGGAACACAACAGTGAGGAAGCGAGCAGCTAGAAACAAACAGCTTTATTGGAAATATGTTGAGCGCTTTCTTCCCTTTAATGATAAGGGACTTCTTCAGAACAAGTACAAAAACACAATCCCAGCTGTGAGGCATTACCCCCTGCCATAGAGGAAGACATTTCAGAGATTAGGTCTCTTTGGAAGCAAGTGAAGTGTGCCAGATAGTTCAGCGACTGAATGGCAAAGGTCACTGTAGCATAGGTCCGCTTCCCTAGTCTGTCCATGGCCCAAGACTCCCTGTTCGGAGGATGGACAGTGGAACTATCTTCTGCTAGTTCCCTCTTGGTGGCCGCCGCCATGACCATGGAATCAACAGTCATCTGCTTGGACCAGCTGGACTGGTCTTCAGGGGTGGATAGAATTTTGTCCAGCCTCCGGGGGACAGGTTCTATGTTGTCTGGGGCCTTCCAGGCATTCTACACTATCAGCTTAATAAGCTCATCTGCAGGTGGGGTCACCCAGGAAGTAAATGGCTGAGCACAGAAGGCCTGCAAGAACACCGATTCCTCAGAAAAAGGGTTAGAGGACTTCCAGTCTCCTCGCTGCTTAAGGATTTTGAGAATGTCTCCAAATGAGATGTCATCTGGGGGAGACTGTGGGGACCCTTCTCCCTCATTGCAATCTGTGTCCTCAGTGATAGATTCCTCAGGGGAATCAAGGTGCTTCCTCTTGCACCATTTCTTCCGGGGGTGGCTCCCCAGTGGGATCTTCTGAGGAGGACTACAGAGAAAGAGTTCCCTTCAAAGGGAGGTCTTGCGGGTCCCGTGCCCGGGATCCCGAAGTTGGGGGTTGGGACAGCTGCATGCTAGAGGGGCATTCTGGTGCCGATGTCATTGATGCTGACTGTGAGCCTGTGGAGACAAGAACCCTCTCCATGACCTGGAAAGCAGGCCTGCCCAAGGAGGGATGGCAGCCTGGAACAGAGGAGGACAACCTCGGAACCGGGGTCACACCCCGCCTTGAGGAGCCCACCTCTAGGTGAGGAGCTCCGAGAGGAATGGAAGCAGTCAGAGCCATGAACATAGATGGTGCCAGTGAAAAAATAGGCACTGGGCTAGGTACCAAGGTGCCGACAGTCTGAACACTGCTCCGAGAGTGCACTGGCTACAACAGAGCCAATACAGTAAGGTTGATTGGTGCCGAAAGGGAAAACTCTGCAGTCGGGACAGAGACAGTATGCACCAGGGTGGACATCAGTACCAAGATCTCCAGGGCCTGGGTCGAGGCCAGAGGATAAACAGGAGAATATGCTGTGAAGGATTCCGAGCCAAAGGGGATGGAAGGACTAGCGGGAGTGGGCAATCTCCTAGCTGCCAGAAGCTGGTTCACAACCTGCACTACATCTAGTTCAGAAAGACTCTTGGTGGATCAATAGGAGGCTGCTGAAGAGGAATCAGGTCTTTCAAGAAAGGGGCTAAACCGATGCCCCAAAAAGGGTCGTATGTTGGACAGTATCTGGTTCTTGGGAGATGTTCAACTTTAGGAACCAAGGTCTTAGCCTGTGGAGCCAAATAAGCTATTGGCAGCATGACCGAGGATGGTGCCAAAGCAGGTATGGTCGTGAAAGCTAGTGTCGGAACCAAGGATGGCACCAAAGCCGATGGTGCCAAGGCTGAAACCAAAACAGGAGTCAACATCTGAGACGGCACTGAGGGAGAAGACACAGGGCCTGGTGCAGAAGAGGTCTGCGCCAAGGGCGCCGGAGAAGCATGGAGCTGACTTGGTTCCATAACTGACAGAGATGCAGGAACCGAGTGACTCCATTTTTCCTTATGTTTCTTGAGACCTCCAACCCAGAGAGAGCCTCCGAAAAAGGTGTTCTGATTAAACCTTTCAGAATTAGCTTGTTTTTGCAGCTTGTTTTTGCGCTCTGCTAGAGTGCGACTGCTAAAACTAGAACAAATATCACAATCAGCATTTATATGGTTCACGCCCAAACAGTAAATGCATCGAGCGTGGCCGTCCGATTTGGGCATCTTATGCCCACACTTGTCTCACTGTTTAAACCCCAACTTAACTTTGTCTGACATAGTACAGGCAACAAAGGGCTATCCTAAAGAAAACAACAAGGGAAAGAAAAGGAGAGAATATCAACAATGGTATTTAAAAATACCACAAGGGATTAAAGAAGGCCTACCAAATGCAAGAGAGGGGAACAGTACCAATGATGGTAGAGATTTAACTACCAAAGGTAAAGGGTAGGAAATAGTAGCAGATTATAGGCAATAGGAAGAAAAGTCAAAACCGACTAAAAACGATACAGTTTAAAGAGAAAATACACAAAAAAACACAAATTTCCACTTAGCTTTGAGAGGCTAGGCACGTCTGACAAGGAACGCGGCAAACGAGATCTGGAGAGACTGTGAGAGGGACATTATGGGTAGGTCTTAGCTGAGAGTTTTTGGCTGGCGCGAGTTTGGAAATGGCTGTGATGGTTCTGAGGACAGAACTGAAGTCCTAACAGTAAGGAATGAATAAAGATTTACAACATCAGATACAAATTTACTCTAGCAACCATGGAATGTAGAGAGGTAGTTGTGAGATTCAAGCTGCTGTACCCAGCTGTCTTCAGAATATCCCTTCCTGGAAGATCAAAGTAATTTTTTATGCAGAACATGTTAAGAAGGAAATATAAAACTTTGTCAAACAAAAAGTGAGCTATAAATCAGAAGGATACTCTTCTTCTCATTCTTCTGATAATAAAGCACAGAGAAAATTTGCCAGTGAAACGTATCCACTGTTCCAAAAGAAAATTCTTAAGAAACACAGAAAAGCACAGCAGTTGACTAGAAGTATCAGGACTACCTTGGAAATGAACTGGAGTCTGGAGATGGGAGATGGAGAGGAACAGGAAGAAGGCCAACAACACAGAAAATGGTGAATATATGTGAGACTGCAAAACATCAATTACATTTGTGAAATACAGATGAACAAGAAAAAGTGGAAATGGTAGAATTTTGATGACTTTGTTAAACTTGTGGGGAACAAAGGCATTTGCCTCACTTCACATTGTTAATGTTTGGAAGGACATTGATGCAAGAGGAAGGATAAAGATAATTAAGTAAAACAAGTTTAGTTCTTAACACTACTGCTAAAAAACTTTTCGTAACATAGGTTGCACATTTTATAGTAAAGCATTTTAGGATGTTCTTGTATGTGATAAGGAAATTAAAGTAAACACATGCCTTTTTTTCTTTCTTCATTGGATTACAATGCAAAAAGAGAAGATGGCTAGATAAAATATTTTTAAGTTAACAAGCTGTAATCTTTGGTTGTTGAGATTGGGGAGAGGGTGCAAAAGCACACAGATCATAATATATGTAGAGATGATATGTTTTTTCTTACTTTTGCATAGGTGAATGTCTGGATTAATACCCTTGGCTTAGTCTAATAATTTTTTAAGTTGAAACAAGGAAATTAGTGAACAATGAATATAATGAAAATCTTTCCTTCAGCAATAAATGTTTCAGCTTGACTTCAGAAGTCTGCAGCTGCACATTTTTTCTCTTAAGTTCCCATGGAAAAAAGCTGATAACAGGGAAATACAAAGCCAGAACACTGGTTTATTCTAAGCTAAAATTAATGTTTTCCGAAATCAAACAAGTTGTTTATCACATCTCGGAGGGGAATAAAAATAAAAAAGGACAGACACTAATTAGTGTAAATAGCAGCACAGACAATAACATGCCTCTCAGCATGGATAATGTCAATTTTAGGTTAATTGAGGTCTGTCTTTGTAGCCATCTATTTGAGACAATTGTTTCTATTAGGAGGGTTAAGCTTTATTTAAAGATTTACATAGTTTTCTGTGTTTGTATTAAATTCTGGGTGTTTTTTTGAGGATTTTCATTAAAACAAAAAGTCTTGTAAAATGTGACTTGTTCCAATGTTGATAATAAAAAAATGCATAAAGGATTAACCTGCCAAACATTAGTGGGTGCATGTATCACAAAAGCTGAAAATAGTCATTTAAAAAGCTGCCATACACAATAGGTGGGAATAATGGCTTTTTATCATAATAGCACTGCTTTCCATATTATCATGGAATGTGAATGGCCTCACACATATAGAAAAAAGGAAAGAACATTTACTAATATTAAAAAATGCACAGTGCAAATAAAGCTACAGGAGACATTTGGAAATAACTGATCATGTGAATTTGATCAAGAAAGGACTTCAGGGTGGACATTCAGTAGAATATAAGGGAAAAAGGAAAACAGGGCTACTTATATTAATTGCTAAAGGAGATCCAATAGTGGTAGCTAATGGCACATTTGCGGTAGTAAGAGGCTACTGACAAGAGACGAGGATTACTTTGACATGTATTTATATTCCACTTAGAACTGCTATTATGAAGCTTAAAAAATGGGAGACGATCTGTTTTCAGCAGAGAATATTACTTACAGGCAGGACTGGAATTTGATTTTCAATGATGAAGATGTAACTGGGATACTGAACAGGGATATATAACAAAAGAGAGTAGATTTTTTGAAGACATTTATGAAAATATTTGGCATGAAAGATGTGAATTCAGTAGTAGGAACTAAGAGAGAGTTTATATTATTATTCCCCAAGGTACAGTAACAGGCCTAGGTTAGACATAAATTATATTTCACAGGAACAAGTGAATTTAATTGAAAACTTTGACACACATACAGTAACTGTTTCAGATTATGCACTAATAATTACTAAGATAAAAATGCAGGGTAATGAAGTAAAGATGAGGCACTGGTACTTACCCACTTATCTGTTAAAAACAGAAGAATTTAAGAAATGGGTAGTGGAAATTATTTGGGGTTATTAGAGAAGATAGACATTTCTTCTGAAGTTATAGCTAGTGAGTGGGATAAAATAAAACTCGAGGTTAAAATTACCACAGAAATAAAAGATACAGGGTTAAGAAGAGACAATAATTAGAGGGGTTGACAAAGGTTAAGGTATTACAAAATAAGGGAACTCTCACAGATTAAAATGAAGGGCAAGTGCAGCATGCTAAAGATTAAAAAGGAAGCACCTGGATAATGTGTAAGAGTTTAAAAAGACTGCTGTTAAGTGAATTTTTTTTTATAAAAACTCCAGAGCACAAAAACCTTTAGCATGACTTAGGTAAAAGATAGTAGAAAGGGTTGTCACCAAACTTAAAGAACCTATAACAAGAAAAATAATCATAGATACTATACAAGTATTCAAGGCTGCGGTGTTGCAGCGGTTAGCGTTGTTGCCTCACAGCAAGAGGTTCTCCCATTTGATTCTCGGCTGGAGCACCTTCTATGTGGAGTCTGCATGTCCTCCCCACGGTCGAGTGACATTTAAAGACATACAGGTAGGTGCGTGCGTGAATGGGTGTGGCTTCTTTGAAGTTTGGATGTCTGGCTGGGAACTCGGCACCATAAAAATTGACTGCTAATCATTAGCGGACCAGAGTTCCACTGTGGCGACCCCTAACTGGGAAAAGCCGAAAGACTATACAAGCATTCAAGACATCTCTGAAACTTTGTGAACATTTGTTTAAAGTGAAAAAATATGGAAACCGAGAAAGAGTACAAATGGAAATATTTATAGAAGAATTAACTATGCCAATGTTAGAAGATGAGGCTCAACAACTAATATTTAAGACAGGAGAAGATGAGAGAAAACAATAATACAGAATCAATCTGCAGGGAAGTACAGCTGTATAAGTAAACGTAGCATAACCACAGATTTTGAATGATCACTGCTGTAGTAGCCTTAGCTATATGGGTTATTATCCTGCCGAGGATTTAGCAGCCAGCCAGCTCCCAAAGCTTCAGTGCACCTTCCATATGCTCAAACCATCAATTAACTTGAGCTGTACTTACATCAAAAAATTCATGCCAAAACAGAGAGGGAGGCTGAGACTTGAAAGGTCATAAAGTGTTTGGAGTATAGTTTAAAATACAGCGTTATATTTTTTGGCTGCAATGGTTTTATTTATAATTTCTGTCTAACCTTCTATCCTTCTTAGAACATCAGGTCAAAAGTTTTTATTTTACTTAACTGATTTTTCTATACTGTGTGTGTGTGTGTGTGTGTGTGTGTGTGTGTGTGTGTGTGTGTGTGTGTGTGTGTGTTTGGTGATGAAGAATATTACTAAAAGGAATGCAGAGAAAAAACAAGTTAGAAGGATTTTTTAAATGCAATTGAGTTAGGTGTGGAGGAAGGGATGAGCAATAAAGCTCAATTTAAACAATTTAAAGAAGTATTAGTACTTGGTGATTCTATGTTAAAAACAGGAGTATCGAGTATATGCAAAATTAATAAGGAATTAATCACAGTATCAGTTCTTCCTGGGTTAAAACTTGTTGATGTAAATTGTATAGTGAAGAATATCATTATGACCATTCCAAAATATCAACTGCATGTAACACATGGTGTAAATTATTTAAGATTTACTTCTTTAAATGAAATGAAGAATTTAGTGTTAAGAGATAACGGAGATACTGGAAATTAATAAAATTAATTTTGTATTAAGTGAAATTATTCCTTCTATGTCTATGATGGATTATTCAACATCAAAGCTCACAATTTTAACAACTGGTTATGACGGTTTACCTTTAAAATGGCAATCTCAAAATGATCGACCACGCTTCCGCGAACTCAGAAATGTGAATGTCCCAAATGCCGAAAACCATATATGCGAACGGCTAAATCTCGCCCCCTTTTGACCCATGGTAGCAGTGGTGTGGAGGTGTGGCGTGGCCGGAAACATGGAAATTCAACATTAATTTGATATTTAAGACATGTTGCAGATTTGAATTAGGGGAAAACTTGTCAACAAAGTGGTAGGTCGATCATATGTGATCGACGATAAAAGGTAAACTGTTATGACATCTCACAACAGTTTATCAACTAAGTTAATCAAATACTGGGAGGTGTGTCTTTGGACTACAGAATATTTACCTTGGATAGGTTGCATTTAAGTAAATATGGAGCTTTTTTGTTACTAATAAGGTATCAGAACATCTTATGCCTTTTTTTTTTTTTTTTTTTTTTTTAAAAAACAAGTCAAAACAGAATAGATCTGATAGTCCTTCAAGATGCTATTGGGATGCATGCAGTTTAGTCAATACATTTGATGAATTATTGGGTGTAGTATTTGAAGGGGGTTACAGTATTGTGCAATTGTTGAATCATGACTACTTCCACTTATTAAATAAATGGTTACAATAAATACGAGTGTCTGAGAATCAGTTAATAGAGGCGGAATAACCACGTGGATTCACAAATCAATTTCATCTATGCTAGTTGACGTTATTCCAGAAATGGAATGTATTATAGTCAAGATAAGAGATAGAAGATGCAACTCTTATTAATATGGCACTAAGCTATCAATCACAGATTATAGACATGAATAAAATTATTATATACTTAAATAAAAACTGAAAAAGTTCTTAATTATAAAACCATTGTTTTACTGGGGGGGGGGGGTTAATTACCCTGGTAATTCATGGGTTAGTTTAAATAGTAAAAACTGTTTTTAATTTACATTTTTGAACACAGTTCTTATAAGAGGGTTGGTACAACTTGTGTATGATAATACAAGAGGCAACCAACTCCGCTCTATGTAACTGCTAATATCCCTGACATCATTACTAATGTGATTGTAACAGTCTCTTTCTACATCTGATCATAACTATGTATTTTGATTTAAATTTTCAAAGAAATAATGGTTTGAATTTACTAAGGTATGATTATAAATCAATTAATTATAGTAAGCTAATTACCACCATTCAGGTGACTGAAAGGTATAAATTGAAAAACAATTATTCTGTACATAAAGAATAGCAATTTTAATAAATGATGTGAAGTTGTTCAATCTCGCCATTCATTCTTACACATGGGATCAGAGCCGATCCCTCGGCTCCGAGTCAGCCACTTTCACAAGCTCGAGGTTTTAGAGTAGCTTGAGGCTAAGCCCCTATATCCCAAGATGCTCTCTGTCTCACCTCAGATCTAGTTTGCCACTGCACGATTTTTCATACTTATAGAGCGGCTGCTCTTAGGCCTTTCTTGGCTGCGCTTTGGTTTCTTCCCCTATCCTTTTAAAAAAAAGTTAGGAAAATTTAAAGTTTAGAAAAATGTGTAGCTTAAGTTAGAAGAAAAACAAAAGTCTGGATTTAAGAAATGCCCGAAGTGTGGGCAGAAAATGTCTATAACTGATTTGCATGTCAGTTGTGTGCACTGTCTGGGGGCAGTCCATCTGCAGGAGGACTGCTCCATTTGTCACTCCTTTAGTAGCAGGGTATTGCTGGGACGCAGGAGAAAAATGGTAGACAGGGGCTTGCTAAAACAAGATTTCCAGAAATCGTTGGACAAGGCCGACCAGACTTCAAAATCATCGAAGTGATCAAAGTTTTCTAAACCTTCTTCGGAGCCAAAGTCGTTGGCTCCAAGCCTTGCTGAGAAGGTGCGGTCACTGGTTCCACAGTCTTCGAAACCGAGCACCAAGCTTGTTTTTCGGAGTCGGTCCCTGGTATTGGAACTAGTCTCCGAAACTGTGAAATCACCCATTTTGCAGTCGGTGGCTTCTTTGATACCTTCGACTTATTCTTCAAGGACCCTCTCCAATGTGGACCGAGTGGTGCAGAGGCTTCTCGAAAATCCGACACTAGCCAAATTATAGGCTTTGACCCAACTGGTTTTGGAGCCTAAGACTATTTTACCTGCTGTGTCTACTCCTCTGAGCCGGGCCTTCAGAGCCAGGGGAGGTGGAACTGATTGTGGAACCTTCAGAGCAGAGGCCTGTTCCAGTGCCATCAGCTCCATCAACTCAGACTACTTCTGAGCCATTCAAGGAGACTGGGAGCCAGCACTCTCTGGTCAGCTCTGGGGGGGGGTTGAATCAATGGGTCGTTTCCGACCCTTCCCCTCGGAGCTTTGGCACAGATGAGCTTCAGCTCCTTCCGCTGGGTTGGAGCCCACTGTGTTGGTGCTGAGGAGGATGCCATCTTCTTCAGAACTAGCTACTTCCTCGCGTTGGAGCAGTGGAGCCTTCGATGCCATACGGAGGGTTATGTCTTTCAAGACTCCCACATCATCAGGGCCTTCCCTCCTCCTCCCCTAAAGTGCCACTTTCTACCTCTACATCACAGGTCACTGTAAAGCGTCGAGACCTAGAGCCTCAGGTAGCCCCATTGGGTGACCCATGTTCTACTGAGACTTCACCAGAAGCTCCCACTGATGAGGTTCCCAGGAAGAAGCTTTGCAAGAGGAGGCATGTAGACTCCACACAGGAGTTATTCACATCAGACACCGATTTAGAGGAGTCAGAAGGGTCCCCACGGTCCCCCTCGGAGGATATCTCCTTTGCTGATATCCTTGATTTCCTGAAACAGAGGGGTGACTGGCAATCCGTTAGCCCTACTGATGAGTCGGTGCTTCTGAAGGCTTTTGGGTCTCAATACTCCATCTCCTGGGTAGCTCCACCCTTCAATGAACTAATGGATTTGGTTGCTCAAAGGGCGTGGGAGTCCCCTGATACTGTGGAACCTGTCCCTCGGAGGCCCAACAAGTTTATTACATCGCCTCAAGACAAAATGTTCCTTACAAAGGGAGTGCCAGTTGATGCCATGGTGGTGGCGGCGGCCACCAAGAAGGAGATGTCTGAAACCTCTTCTACTGTTCATCCTCCTAAAAGAGATTCCAGGATTATGGACAGGTATGGGAAATGCATTTTTAGTTCAGCGACTTTTGCTATGCGATCGCTGAACTATTTGACACATTTTACCTGTCTTCAGAGAGATCTCCTAAAAGAGCTTGGAGATACTCGACAGGGTAGTACAGCTGAAGGCGTGCCTGATAAGGTGACATCCCAGCTCAATACCCATAATTCCATAGTTAACTCGTCCATGCGGCTCATTTCTTATGCAGCCGATGGTTTGAGTCAGGCAGCAGGTTCAGCAATAGCTCTTCGGAGACATTCCTGGATGCGTATGCTCCTTTAAGTCTTCCTTCATTAATACCCCATTGGATGGCTCATCTCTTTTTGGGCCTAAAGTCAAGAAGACCCTCACTAGGTGTGAACAAGATGGAAAGACTCTACCTGCTGTAGGAGTCCATTTTTCCACCCCTACTAGACCTTACCCCAAAGGGCAAAAGGGAGGAAAAATGTGGTTCCGGAAGTCCCAAGGAGATTTTTAGAACACAAGTAGTGCAGAACCCCACCCCCCTGTACAAAGGAAAATCCCAGACGTTACACCCAGTCTCAGGGTTCAAGCAGCCATAGAAATTCAAAGGCAGCAGGAAGAGAGAGTCATCCAGCCAGTCCCAGCAGACCAAATAGGATCCAGAACTTACTTCAGATTCTTTTTAGTTCCAAAGAAGCCAGGGGACTGGAGGCCCATCTTGGACCTCAGCAGACTCAACACCTTTGTAAAGGAGGAGAAGTTCTGGATGGTCACGCTTCAATCGATTGTTCCATTTCTAGGAACGGGCGATTGGATGTGCTCTATAGATCTCAAGGATGCGTACTATCACATCAAAATGGCCAGACCATCCAGAGATCACTTGCGTATCCGGCTGGGAGCCAGTCACTATCAGTTCCGAGCACTGCCCTTTGGTCTCACGACAGCCCCAAGAGTGTTTACCAAATGCATGGCAGTGGTTACAGCTCACCTGAGGCATCTAGGATTGCGTGTGTTTCCGTATCTGGACAACTGGCTCCTCACCGCCACCTCCAGGTATCAACTACTTCATTCCAGGGATCACACTCTCAATCTGTGCTCTCAGTTAGGAATAACTATAAATTTTGACAAGTCTGCATTGTCACCATCACAGCATATCTCCTTTATTGGAGCAAACTTAGACACCACCACCACCATGGTAAAATTGCCACTGGACAGAATAGTCACTCTTCGACAACAAGTATCGGACATTCTGATGAGCAAAAAAGTACCAGCCTCTCAAGTGTTGAAACTACTAGGTAATATGGCAGCAACGCTCATAGCAGTTGCACATGAGAATACTTCACTGGTTACTCTTCACCCAGTGGTCTTACCAACAACTTCCAATGTCATTCTTGATAATGATTACAGATTCATGCAGAAAGTATCTTCAATGGTGGCTGACCAGCCATCATGTAACAGTAGGTCACCCATTTGTTCTTCCCCCGCCATCAGCCACGGTAACCACGGATGCTTTTCTGATAGGATGTGGGGGGGGGGGCTTTTCAGGGAAGAATGGCCCAAGGCACCTGGTCAGAGACAGAGTAATAGGTCCACATCAATGTCCTGGAGATGAAAGCAGTACTTTTAGCTTTGCAGTATTTCCACAACTCTCTACCTCTGGGGACGATTGCAATCCAGACTGACAACATGTCTCTGGTCTGGTATATCAATAAAAAAGGGGGAACCAAGTCTTACCCCCTATGTCGAGAGGTCCTGTGAGTTTGGCAGTGGGCTGTATCCACAGGGTGCTTTCTGATAGCAATGCACATCCTGGGGAAATCCAACGTGATCGCAGACAAACTGAGCAGAGCCATTCTGATGCCGCATGAGTGGTCCCTCAAAGATGAAGTTGCGGAGATGATTTTCCACAGATGGGGCCTACCTTGCTGTGACCTGTTTGCATCCCCTCCGAATGTCAAATGCCGAAGCTACTTTGCCCTGAATCCTCCACCAGGGGACAGCCCAAGGGATTTGCACATACACGATTGGCCCCTGGGACTCCTATATGTCTTTCCATCAATTCCCCTAATTCCGAAATTCTTGCAGAAAGCCAAAGCCCTGCAGAGGACTGTAATTCTAATAGCCCTGTTTTGGCCTCAACATATTTGGTTTTCCTTCCTTCAACTCTACCAACTAGAGGAACATTGGATTCTGAACCCAGTTCCAGATCTACTGACACATTCGTCAGGGGCTCTTCATCCTTCTCTTCATTCCCTCAGACTGACAGCTTGGCTGCTCCAATTTCCAACTTAGCCAGGTCACACAATTTTTCCTCGGAGGTACAGCATATCCTTGTATCCTCTCATAAGGCATCCACCAGAAAGGTGTACAGCAGCAAAATAATATTGACCCATACGTCGCCCCAGTTACTAGCATTTTAGAATTCCTGACTAAGTTTTTAAGGAAGGTGCTGCAGCTGCCACCACAAGAGTTCAGTTGGCTGCAATTTCAAATTTTCACCTCGGATCAGAAGGTTCTAACCTAATGTCTCACAGATTATGTAGAGCCTTCTTAAAAGGTACCATACATCTTAGACCACCAGTTAGGCAACCTTTTACCCCCTGGAATCTGAATTTTGTGTTATCATGGATTATTCTTCCTCCTTTTGAGCTGGCATCATCCTGCCAACTAAAATTTCTGTCTTGGAAAACTATCTTCCTGGTAGCCATTACATCAGCACGTAGAGTGTTCGAACTTCAGGCAATATCTATCAAACCCTCATAGTTGATTTTTCACCCCCAAAGAGTGTCACTAAGGACCAACTAACTTCCTTCCTTCCAAAGGTATGTTCGGAGGCTAATCTGAACCAAACTATTGAACTCCCAACTTTCTTCACTAACCATTCTAACAGGCTGGAGTATATGTTGCATAAACTTGATGTTCAAAGGCAATTAAGATTCTATTCGGACAGAACGAAAGAATTTAGAAAATCAGAACAACTTTTTGTTTCTCATGCTGACACCAAGAAAGGGCTACCAGTATTAAAAGTTACTCTTTCCAAATGGTTGACTGATTGCATAAAAAAAGAAGTTATGTACTCATCATAACGTTCCATCTGAGTAGTTATACTTCATTTTTCTGCAACCTGTGGGTATTCGGATCCATATCGGATCCGAGCCGGCAAAATATTTTCTAGCATCTGCTCCAAGCTCCGAGCTCCTCCCCTACACATAATGCACCACCATCTCCTGCCTTCCCTCAGATCGAGTTTGCTGCAACTATACACATAAGCAACTCAGCCCAAAGAACCCAACATACTTATGGATATAATAAGGTCAGGGGGACAGAGGGAGGGAAGGTTATAGAAAAATGAAGTATAACTACTCAGATGGAACATTATGGTGAGTACATAACTTCTTTATCTGAAGTAGTTAACTTCATTTTACCTGCAACCTGTGGGACAGTCTCCAGCTACTTAAATCCTGGGAGGCCCTCATGGAAGGATATTCCTGAGCACCACAGAGCCAAAGAATGCTCTTCCTTTGAAAATCAGGTCTAATTTATAATCAGAAATGAAGGTATGTGGATTTTCCCAAGTTGCTGCTGCGCCAATATCATCCAAAGAAATCCTAGACCAAAAGGCAGCAGAAGTCGCCATGGACCTGGTAAAGTGAGCTTTAATTATACCAGGAGGAGATAAACCTTTTGCTTTGTAAACATATGAAATGCAAAGAGTGATCCATCTAGCTAAGGGAAACCTTGGAAATGGCCTTTCCCAAAAAAGGTTTAGAAAAGGAAATGAACAATTGGTTGGACTTGCGGAATGACTTTGTTCTATGAAGATAGAAACGAAGTTGTCTATGAACATCTAACAAGTGAAGTTTATATTCACCCTTGTTTTGGAAATTGGGAAAGAAAATGGGTAGATTAATAGACTGGTTTATGTTTGATTCAGATGCCACTTTGGGTAAGAATGAAGGCTTTGTATTAAGAGATACCCTATCCTTATGGAGACCAAATAAGGAGGCACGGCAGACAAAACCTGAAGCTCAGTAAGTAATGGCCACTAGAAAGGCCGTCTTCCAAGACAAAAATTTTAGATCCACTGAAGTTGCAGGTTCAAAGGGGGGAGCCACCAATGCCTGGAGGACGAAGTTAAGGTCCCAAGGAGACACCGAATCTTTGACAGGAAGACGCAAAGGAAAAATGCCTTTAAGAAAAGCTTTACACAGCCTAGAAGAAGCTAAGGCGATGTTATCTTTCCCAACGTGAAAATTAGAAATGGCTGCCAACTGTACTTTCACCGTGGAGAAGCTAGCTCCTTGCTGAAAGATACTAGTCAAAACATCTAACACCACCGGAACAAGAGCTGTAAAAGGATCCAGGTTCCTGTGAGAGGCCCAAATGGAAAAATGCTTCCATTTACTGCAATAAACTTTCCTAGTGGAAGCTTTAAGAGAGGCCACTAGTATAGATTTTACAGGGGATGAAAGACCGGGAGTCCTGGCAATCAATGGAACTGGAGCAACCAAGCTGTCAGCTTGAGGCTGTCCAGGTTGGGTGGGCAGGCACCCTAAGGATGAGAGATTAGATCCAGGTAGGGATCCAGAATCCATGGAGGAACTAGAAGATGAGACCAAAGGAAGGGAAACCAAACTTGACGAGGCCAGAATGGGGCAATGAGGATCACTTTGCACCCCAGTCGGCAAAGTTTTCTGAAGGAACTTCAGAATGAGTGGTATCAGAGGGTAAGCATACAGAAGCCCGGGGGGGGGCAAACATGGACTTGAGCATCTCTGGGAGCATCCCCTGGGGAGGGAATCAAAGCGAAGAACTTGCTGCACTTCATGTTGGAAGGAGATGCAAAGAGATCACAGCAAGGCTGTCCCCATGCAAGGAATATCTCCTCCACTACTGACTGTTTCAGAGACCACTTGTACGGCATCAGAATAGCCCAACTCAATCTGTCCGCTAAAATGTTGGAGTGTCCCGGGATGTGCGCTGCAATCAGAAACCGACCAGTGGAAGTCGCCCACTCCCACACTCTCATGGCCTCGCGACACAGGGGATAGGATCTGGTCCCCCCTTGTTTTTTGAAATACCAGACAACCAACATGTTGTCTAACTGCACTGCAATCATTTTGAGAGGGAGGATAGTGTGAAAGGCTTTCAATGCTAAAAGCACTACCCTCATCTCTAGAACATTTATGTGCAACTTGGTCTCTGTCTGGGACCACATGCCTTGGTGTGTCCTTCCCAAACAGTGTCCCCCCCACCCAAGTTGGGAGGCATCCGTGGTCACTGTGGCTTGGACTGGGGATGACATGAAGGGGCATCCCGCTGCAAGCTCTAGTAAACTTAGCCACCAAAGGATAGACGTCTTGCAGGTTGTGACTGATCCTGATCGGAAAAATTCATGGGCAGGTCTAGCCAAGACCATTGGACCACCAGAGTCCATTGAAGAGCCCGCATATGAAGGTGTGTGCAAGGAAGAATAGATATAGAGGCAGCCATGGAGCCCAGAGCCCGGAGAACATTGCTCGCCTTTGGAAATTTGAGGTTCACTATTTGAGCTATGTGACACCTGAGATGTAAGATCCTTTCTGGTGTTAAGAAAACTTTTAGTTGCAAAGTGTCTAGCCATGCCCCGATGAAGTCTAGAACTTGTACTGGTTGCAATTGGGATTTGTGAACAGTGACTGTAATCCCCAATCGATCTGCCAAGAGAAGAAAGTAGTCTTGGGCCAGACACAGAAGACGCTTGGTGGACGCAGCGAAGAGCCAGCCGTCCAGGTACGGAAAGACCTGAATTCCCTGAAGCCTCAGGTGAGCTGCTATGACTGCCATTACCTTGGTGAACACCCTGGGGGCTGTGGTGAGACCAAAGGGTAGAGCTCTGAACTGGAAGTGACTGGATCACAGCCAGAAACGAAGAAACCTCCTGGAGCTTCTGTGAGCTTTGATATGGTAGTAGGGATCCTGGAGGTCTAACGAGTACATCCAGTCGCACTCTCGGAGATAAGATAGAATGGACTGTAAGGTGACCATCCGGAACTTTTGTTTGGCGATGGACTGGTTCAAGGTTGACAGATCCAAGATGGGCCTGAGGTCCCCAGTCTTTTTTGGCACTAAAAAAAACCTGGAGTAAACGCCTAATCTTGACTGGCCGAAGGAGACCGGTTCGATGGCTTGTTTTTGAAGTAACTTTAAAACCTCCAAAGCTGCGGCCTCCCTGTGAGTGGGTGGAACAACTGGGAGGGGTCTTGTAGGCCCCAGCGGGGCAACAAATGGGATAGTGCAGCCTCTGCATATTATTTGTAGCACCCAACGATCTGCAGTTATGGACTCCCATGCCGCTGGGTGCAATGACAATCCCCCCCCCCCGACTGCCGACAGAGTAGGACAGTCGGGCAACCCCTCAGGGCTGTTGGGCGGGCCTGTCAGAAAAAGGTTCCTAGACCCGAAATTCCTAGGACCCCCTCTACCTCTGGGTCGGCGTTGATCCTGTCGCCCTCTGCCTCTGGGGGAATAGTTGTCCTGAGACTCCCGGGAAAATCTTCTTTTGCCCTCTTTGATTCCTAGAAAAGGACCACTGAGGGTTAGAGAAGTGGATCTCGATGGCAGACAAAGTCTTTCCGTCTTTTTCACTCTGGACAAGTGTGTTATGTACTGTCTTCCCAAAAAGGGAGGAACCGTCATAGAGGGCATTAATAAACGACTCCTTGAAAGGGTCCGCAAACTGATAGAACCTGAGCCAGACGTGACACCTCATGGCTATGCCTGTCCCAGCCACCATAGCCGCTTCTTCTATAGAGTGGGAAAGGAGATGCATGGACGTGTTCGATACCGACTTCAGAGTCAACATTTTCACTGAGAACAGTTGTTTGTCCTGCTGCGATAAGGACTCTGGGGACGACTCAGTGAATTCTGAGACAAGGTCTCGCTGAAGCCGGATAACATGTGGCAAACAGTTCAGCGCACGGATGGAAAAAGTCGCTGACAAATAAACACGCTTCCCAAACCTATCCACGGACCTGGACTCCTTGTCCGGAGGGTGGACTGAGGAACTCTCCTGTGCTAGTTCCTTCTTGGTGGCTGCTGCGACCACCATAGCATCAATGGGGGCTCCTTTAGACCACGGTTATCTGTCAGTGGGAGGAGACAGAATCTTGTCAGGGCATTTGCATATAGGCTCTACGGTGCCATGCTCCTTCCATGCCTATGTGGTGATAAGGTCCACCAAGGGATCTGCTGGCGGGGACACCCAGGAAGTAGATGGGCCCATGCCAAAGGCCTCCAGGAACACAGACTCATCCATAGAAGGTTTTGGGGCTGACCAACCTCTCCTCTGGTGGAGAATCTCCATGATGTCTCCAAAGGAAACATCTTCGGGAGGTGACCTGGGGGAACCTTCTCCTTCCTCTAAGTCTGTGTCCATAATGAGGGACTCAGGGGAGTCCAAGTGCCTCCTTTTACACTTGCGCTTATGGTTGACCTCTTCAGTGGGACACTACGAAGAGGACTCATGAGCCGCAGGTGGTTCCTCAGAGGGAATAACCTGGGGGTCCTCTGGCATGGGCTGTCCTTGAGACAGGATGAAGGGAGTCGACACCAAATGCAGCGGGGTCTGGGTGGAATCCGAGGAGATGGGCTGGGGTCTCAATCCTTGGGAGAGAACACTCTCCACCACTTCGAATGCCAATGGAGTGCGTACCTCCTTGGCACCCAGCAAGGAAAAAGCCCTCCCCGGGTCCAAAGCGGGGATCAGAGCTGAATCAAGGGTAGCCTGAGTTCCAAGGGAACGGTTCATATCTGAACAAGCCGGAGCCAAAGAAGAATCCATTCCCTCTGATCTGACTCCCTATCCATGGCTCTGAGAGTCACCCAGATCCGAACAAGCCAGATCCGAGGAAATCAAGGTAACAGCCAGAGTCGAGGTTGGAGGAACCTTCGGTGCTGAGCTACCAGCTCCAAAGAGCCTCAGATCCAAAAACCCCAAAGCAGTTACCCGGATTTGGGAGGGAGAGATGGGGCGGAAAAAGGGCATGGAGGTCCCCCCTCTGGAGGGAGAGGGGCCTGGCAAGACTCTCATCTGTATTTGGGGCTGAAGAAATCTCTGCATCATCCTGTCCATGTCTAAGTCCCATAGGCTCCAAGTCGATCGCAAAGAAGTAACTGACTCGGATCTGGCTGGTCTGCGCAGTAAGGGTGAGGAAGGTCTAGGATCCAAAGATTCCAGTGGCTCTGGCAAGAAACAGGGTGATTGGAGTCATGGAGAAACTGGCCTCAAAGTCTTAGAAGGAGGGCTAAGGAAAGGCTCCCTGTCCGGGGATCTCTTGCGAGGCCTATCCCTCCTCCTTTCTTAATCCTCCCTGTGCCTTTCTCTGTCGTTGTTTCTGTCTTTTTCTTTTTGCTTGTCTACCCCAGCACCAGAAGAAGTGGGAGTTTGAGTCCCTGTCTGGGTGGGAGATTTGGTGGGAGTACCGGTGATCGAGGCCGAAGCAGAATCCAGCATAGAAGCAGGGAGAAGACCCTTGGCGACCAATTTTGCCTTTCAATCCCTGAGGGCTCTTTGGTTAAAACCCACACAGATAGCATACTGGGTGGATAAATGGGGCACTCCCAAACAAGTTAAGCACAGATTGTGACCATCAGCCGGTGAGAGCTTGTGGCCACACACTGTACATTTTTTTGAAGACTGATTTAGTCTGATCAGCCACAGTCCAAAACTGAACGCCACTCCCGACAGAAAGAATACAACACACACACACGCACGCACGCTGAGGGAAAGTGGGCCTAACAGCAACTGACAAGACAAAAAAACTTTTTTTTTTTTTTTTTTGAACCGACGAACAAAGCGTTATACTAATGGGGGAGGTAGGATACACTAACGATCACAGACACACTACACAGGAAGAATAATCTCAACTTACTTATCCCTGAGCTCAGAGCAAAGAGACCACGATGCTCACTGTGGTGCAGCAAACGAGATCTGAGGGAAGGCATGAGATGGTGATGCATTATGGGTAGGGGGAGGTGCTCAGAGCAGATGCTAGAAAATATTTTGCCAGCTCGGATCCGATATGGATCCGAATACCCACAGGTTGCAGATAAAATGAAGTTAACTACTTCAGATTTCACATATTCCTCCATGAATCAACCGTTAGGACATAGCGTGAAAGCGCATTCCACTAGGGCTGTTTCTACTTCTTCAGCTATATACGGCAAGGCTGTCTTTGGACACTATATGTACAGCTGCCACTTGGTTTAAGCCTCAAACCTTCATCATGGATTACAAAGTAGACAGGACCTCCAGGGACAGGGCTTCCTTTGGTTCCACTGTCCTCGGGAATATACTCCAGTGAGCCACCCAGGACGAATGGTGCTTGGGATGCCACCCATGTGTAAGAATGAACGGAGAGATTGAACAACTTCACAGAAAGAAGTTATGTACTTATCATAACATTCCATATGAGTTGTTCATCTCACCTTCATTCTTACATTCCCACCCGTCTTCCCCCTCCAGGCTTTTCGAAGAACGAGTAAGAGTTTTTGCGGTCTGGTGGGTCTTGTTCTAGGATTTCTTACTCCAGCTGGAGTACTGCTTATGTCTTTATGTTATACAGGTGGGATCAGCAAACTAGATCTGAGATGAGACAGAGAGCATCATGAGATAGGTGCTTGGCCACGAGCTACTCTAAAACCTAGAGCTTGTGAAAGCGGCTGACTGGGAACCGAGGGATTGGCTCCAAACCCATGTGTAAGAATGAAGGCGAGATGAACAACTCACATGGAACGTCATGGTAAGTACATAACTTCTTTTTTTCTTCTATGGATGTAACAAGGCAGACTGACATTAGTAATAAAGACAGATAAACCATTATGGTGGAATAAGGCATTAAATAAAGACAGAAGAAAAGATGGTTTGATGTATATAAACAAATATTGTACTATCAGGAATAAAATGATATACAATAACACAAGCAAGTCTTTAAACAGGAATCTTAAGCAGACAAAAAGTGACTGAGATAAAATAGTCCCACACATCTTGCACTTATTTGATAATACTAATAAGAAGGCTTTTTACAAATACATCAACTCCCAATGTAGAAATACATCAATAACAGACACATTTATAATTAATGAATGTGAAGCTTGCGATCCATGCATTGTAGGTAACGAATTTAAAGATTTGTATTAAAAATGTTAACAATACAGAAATATACAGTTGTGACTTGTTTCAACCTAAAGGACTGGACACTTGCATTACTAAGAAATCCATGCTAGATGCTTTAAATAAGATAAAAAAAAACATATGCAGTGGGTCTGGGTCCAGATATGATTCCAGGGTTGTTACTGGTTACAGTGAAAGAAGTGCCATCTTTGATCTTGCGTATACTATACAAAAATTTTTAATTTTGGTGTATGTGACGGAGCAGTGGAAAGTTTCAGATGTAACCCCTTTATATAAAAGGGGAAGAAAAGGTGACCGTGGCAAATACAGACCATTACGTTTGACCTCTATTTTAAGTCAATGCTTGGAAACGTGTCATTGATTTCTTACCTAAGAATGGAACTGTTCTTCTAAATGATCTTGAGCAGCATGGTTATGTTAAAGGTAGATCCACACTTACTTATTTAATTTTTACAATAATGTTGTTAAAGCAATGGAACTGGGTCCTTCACTTTGTATTTTATTTTTAGATTTTTAAAAGGCCTTTGATAACCTGTCTCATCAAGTAATTGGTAAATGTTTAAAAAGATTAGTAGTGAATGAATATATAGCAAGATGGATTACAGAATGCTTAAGGAATAGACATCAAAGAGTTTAACATAAAGGTGTTCTATCCAATTTTTACTTGTACGAATGGGCGGGCCACAGGGTTCTGTTTTTGGATCTGTTATTTTTAATATGTTTTTTTCCACCATCCCTAAAAGAATGAATATATGGTGTCTGTCTTTTTTAATTTCTCCAAGTCTTTTGGGTTTCCAGTACCATGATGGGAATGGACTCCATTCCTAAGTCAAAGTATGATTAAAATTTATGCAGTTAGTAATGTTTCAATTTTTGGTGTTAGCCAGAAGTGCTCTTTGCAGCACCTACAATGTGCCCAGTAATGACACCTACTGCAATTCATACAGAGTTGAATGTATCGGCAACATTTCTAAGTACAATAGTAAATTCTTTTTTAAAAAGACCCGTTGCTCCTACTACTATTGGAACTATGTGGGTATCCCTCTTCCATACTGCCTGAAATTCTGGTATTTCATGACTTTGTGTCTTCTCTGTATGTAAGACACTGTAGCGTCTGGGTGTGGCAATTTCACTGATCAATGCTTCTTTTGTCTTCTTTTCATGGACTACCATATCTGGTTTTCTCGCATCTGTTTTTTGAACTGTTGGTAATGGGTGATCCCATGTGATATAAACTTCATTTTCTATAATGCTTTGTGACTCATGTTTCTAATGTTTTTCAGCTACTTCAACATTATAATGTTTGCACAATCCCCAATGCAACAGTCTTACTACATTATTATGCCATTTGGTATGCAGTCCTTCTGCTACTAGTGTACCACAACCAGCAAGATGATGTGCGACTTGTTTTCAGTTCTGTTTTCCAGACCTCCATTTGTTGGTTTCTCCCACATGTTCAACGAACTTTGTAAACCAATGTGTATATAGTTCGCTATCTTGGGCCACCAATATTAACCTTTCATCTTTTGGTTTAAATTCACCTCTCCTTACCCATTCCTGCATTCGATCCTAATCAACATGAGGTTGTTCCAAGACTTTTCTGTACTTGCAACTATATGTATGCATTTGCTACATTTCTTGCCTTCTCTTCTGATTCTTCACCTTATAGTCGTTCTATTGTTTTTGGAACATTCAATTGCTGCCTGATTTTAATCTACTTCTGGTCTGATTTCCATTCCAGCTTAACACCAATATTCTTCTGCTAAACTAAGCAGGGAAGTCATATTAGACTTATTCTCCTCATGTTTTGAAACGTTCACTGTATTTAGGTCTTGTGAGGTCAGCAGATATGCATGCAGTCCTACAATTCTGAGGAGGCCCATACCTCCTTCAGAACAGGGAATATATAGTCTTGGTATACAGTGACTTTTATAAATCATTTGATAAGCATGAAGCATCCTTCTTATTTTTCCTGTCCAACTAATCAAACACCTTTTGGAACCAGTCAATCACTCCAAAATTTTAAGACAGGAAGTGCAAATTGGTTTATAGCTTGCAGTTTATTCCTATTAATCAGTGCCATTTGTTTTCAGTATTCATTTTAGTCTTCTAAAATATTCCCCACTAAGTTTGTCTTGCATTTGTTCATGTTTTATTGTTGATCCTTCATTAATTCCCAAATATTTATACACTCCCTCTTGCTCAAGTTCTTTTATATCACATTCTTGTCCCATGGCTGATGTTTTCTTGGTACTGCAGCTTTCCTGCTTTAAAGGTTGTTTTTGCACATTTATCAAAACCAACTGACATTCTTATATCATCTGACAAAATTTTGACCACTTGCAGTTGTGCTTTCAGTTCCTCATCTGATGAGCTATACAGTTTTAAATCATCCACAAAAAAAAGATGAGAAGTCTTTACACTTAGTTTTCTGGAAGCAAATTGTAGCCATGCCCTAATCTGTTAAGTAGACAGGTTAATGGGTTGAGGGCAAGAAAAGAACAGTGGTGACAGTCACCCTGCAATATCCCCCTTTGAATTTTTTTCCTGAACACTAAATTGTCCTTTATCATGGCTTAACTGCAAAGTGGTTTGCAACTGTTTCATGGTCGCTGTAATGTAATCGATCAATGTAGGGTATATCTTGTACACTTTTAAGCACTCTTTTATCCATTAACATGGGATAGTTTGAACCAATTCCTACCTCCTTCATCTTCTCACTTCTTCATAAACTAAAACCTACCACCCCTTCGGCTGACAGACTCCCTGCTGAGTTCCTTCAAATAGGCGCCAAAGCTATCGCCTATCCTATCTCTATACTTTTAAATAGATCTATAATTGAAGGAACTGTTCCTTCTATCTGGAAAATATCTCATATTATTCCACTCCACAAAGGTGGGAACTCCAATGACTTCTCTAACTACCGTCCAATAGCACTCCTATCCCCTCTCGCAAAAATATTGGAAAAATGCATACATAAACAACTACTAAACCACCTTCTCCATGCCTCCTGTCAGCATGGATTCAGACCTTCCCACAGTACCACCACTGCATTGCTCTCCTTCACTAACTCCATTAACTATAACCGCAATAACAATAGACTATCATCTGCACTCTTCATTGACTTATCTAAAGCTTTCGATATGGTCACTCACCAACTTCTTCTGCACATTCTTACTTCCCTCTCACTCGATCCTCATTCCATAACCTGGTTCACATCTTACTTAGATAACCGACAACAAGCAGTTCTCTGGAAAAACTCTCTATCTGATCACCTTCCTATCTCTGTAGGGGTTCCTCAAGGCTCTATCCTAGGCCCCCTACTATTTTCCATTTTTATTAATGACCTTCAAACAGCTATCCCAAACACTACCTGCATTCAATATGCTGACGACTCTACAATAATCTGTACAGCCACCTCTCAAACTGAACTCCAGTCTATTACCCAAAAAGCTTTTAACACAGTTGAACAATGGTTCTCTCAATGCTGCCTGCTCCTTAACCCTAAGAAAACTAAACTGCTACTCTTCTCACCAAGCCGAAAGTCTACCCCTATTCATTTCACTCTCACTTCCAACAATGGTACTCTTATCTCTCCGGATCTAACCACTAAGCTATTAGGAATAACTACTGACAACAATCTCAACTTTGATTCTCACATCAACAATACAATAAAATTAGTTAACAAAAAAATAGGTTCGCTATATAGAATCAAACCCTTCCTCACTCCACTAGCTAGGATCACAATACCTAGAACGCACCTAATCTCTACTCTATGCCTCACCTATATTTACCAATCTCTCTAAAAATAACCTCAATAAACTAATAACATCCTGTAATAATATTGCTAGATTTGCTACAGGATCCCCCTTCAGAACCCATCATTGCCTGAACCTAAAACAACTAGGATGGCTCGAACTCCCTAACCACCTCAAACTCCCAACAGCTTACTATAGTGTACAAGACCCCTTACCAACCTAACAAAACCCCAATACTTACCAGTCTCATTATACCATACAATAACCTGAGACACCTATGCTCTTCAAACAAACTTTTGATCAATACTACTAAAACTAACAATGTAGCAGGTGATTCACTGTTCTCCAATGCTGTTGGAAAAATATGGAATAAACTACCCACTGAGATCACATCTCTCACGTCTCTCCCACTGTTTAAAAGGAATCTAAAACTGTATTTCAATAATCACTGGCTATGCTCTTGTACTAACCCAGACTAACCCTGTCTCCTCTTTCTCTTCTCTTTTCATTTCTACTCTCCCTATAACACTAATACCTTTCCCTACTCACCTTAAAACATTTTTAGCAAACGTTATATTTATTGTAATTACTATGTATGACGTTACTATGTATGATTTTACCTGTTTCATGCTACTATAATCATTGTTTAACAATTATATAAACCTGTAATAAATACTGGAGCTTTTCTCCCCGGGCCTCTACTGAAAATGGACATATATCCAGCTAGACTAGCCCGGTCAACAAATGTAAAATAAAAATAAAATAAATACTGTCCACTGCTTTTTGTGCAGTCTGCCCTTGCCATACTTAGATTTTTCCCCTTTTTACAGTTTTCTATTATGACTTTAAAAACAAATGATCCTTTTTTGACTTTCTTTTGTTACCCTTTTATTCTATTGCAATGACTGTATTTTCTTCTAAATGACTATAAACTCTATTGGCATCAATTCCAGTGTATAGTTTTTAAGTTGTTGGAAGGCAAGTTATTAGTGTACAGTTTTAGGATAGTATTGTTCCTGTTAACCAGGTTGGTGTCTGTCGATGTGCGCATATAAATAGTTCTTCCTTATGACTAAATCTTCATGTAAAGTTGTTAATACTTTTAGCCATAAGTTAGGCACTGCATCTTTGCCTAGGGTTTTCCAATTAGGAGGTTTTTTTTTAAAACTTTGTTTCAATCTCTCTGGACGTTACTTTATCCCATTTCACATCTTGCCCATTTAATTTTCTTATTCTCTCTTTTACTTCTGCTATCCATTCAGCATGTTTGTTATGTCCCACAGGATCTTCAAAAATATTTATCTAAAGTGTATCTAGTTCTTCTCTTTTTGGTGGTGTTCCAATTCCTTTTGCCATGTTTCCCAGTTTTCTATAAAACTTTTTGGGTCATCAGTAAATTGCTTATTTTGTCTTTTCCTTTGTATTTATCTGCATATATTTTGTTTTCCTGCCAGTGCTGATATTTTTAGTTTATTATTTGTGATCTTGCAAGACAGATCCTGATCTGTTCTGATACTGCACATTGCTTTTATCACATCAGACTTTGAGTATTTTTGTTGATCTGTTCCTTCTTCTATCCTCTTTTAACAGTGATACTTCTTGTCCTAATTACTTTATAGTTTTCTCTATTCGATAATTTCATTATGGCATTTCATTTCTCGCCTTCTTTTCCCTTACTGCCCTGTGTTTCTGTGGTAAGACATTTTCTGTTATTAATTTAGCTCCACAGTAATGTATCCTACTTCTGTTACATCACATGAATTTCAATGAACAGTCCTTATTACCGTCGTCATTTGTGTTATCAAACTTCTATCTTTTTGGGTTTTAATGACTTTCTGTTGTCTATTTCTTTCATTGATCTTAATATGTCTATATCTATTAAATCAAGCAAGTCTTCTCTTAGATCATTTTCTTCTAAACTGAGGGCAAATTCTTTGTTCTCCATTTCCTGCAGGCATTCTACAGAAAATTCCAGAGCATCTTCCTGTGCTGCATTCTCTTCAATTTCATCCTGTGTCATCCATTGCTCTTTCATATGGGAACTCATTGGCCTATTACTCCACAACATTGACTGTGTCAGAGTTGCCACAGTTTCCTGTTCCTTTCCTTGCTGTGCAGCTCCAAATTAACTTTTGTACTGGTTTCCTATGGAAGGCTCCAAAGTATCTTCATATGGCAACTGATAAGATGTTTCCTGCTCCATTGGTTTCTCCTCAATTTGGGGATAAATTGCTCCATCCTGCTGTAATGTTATCAGAGTTAGATTTTTCTATACTAAATCCTTCAATTGACAGATAATCTATAACCTCAGTTTCTGTTTAATTTCTCCATTACTAATCCTCTTTTCTAATTTTCCTGTTTGTTTTCTTATTTTTTGTATTGATAATCTTTCCATATCCAGATGCCTTTGCCTGTATTTCTCTTCAAATATCTTTGGTGCTGCTCTTTTTGTAGTGCTTAGTTTTGCTTCCTCCTTTGCATAAATATTACACCATATTAAATCTCTTTTTCTTTCCCATGTACATATTCTTCAGATGTTTCTTACTCCTCTTGTTTCTACTAACTTGGGGGACCTCCTTGTTCTATCATGCTGCGATATAACCGTGTCAGTCTTTCTACACTAAATCTTTCGCCACTTTGCAGGTATTCCATAACATAAATATGCCAATGATTGCAAAACTGGTTTCTTGATATGGAATGAAGACGACAAACATAATTTTAATATTTATCTGAGTAAGTTAACTGCATGGGCAAATAAGATGAGTTTGAAGTTTAGTCATGTTTAATGTAATATATATTTCAATAATAAATTGCAATGCGATCTTTGTCAGGGCATGAATTAACAGCTGTAGATACTCAAAGATTTAGTTACAATTTTATCTTCAAAGCTATCATCTGAAAGACATGCTACTAATGTCTGTAGTAAGGCTTTAAAATATCTGGGATATATTCTGAGATCATTCTCCACTAGAGATGCTAAATGTTCGATAGCAGTTTACAAGTCTTACACAAGACCTACATTAGGCTACAACAGTGTTTTTTGTACATATTCACAAGGACAGTTAAAGAAGCATGAGAATATAAAGCGACAATTTACTAAAAAGATTGTATCGATTAAGGATTTGAGTTACGATTACAGATGTAAGCAATTAGGGCTGCATGCAACAGGATACAGATACACAAGACGTAAACTAATTTTAGCTTACAACATGTATCATGATCCTGTAATGCAAAATATGTTGGGTATTGAAGTTTATAAATGTGACAGGTCTTTAAGGCATACTGGAGTAAATTTGAAATTAACGTTTGTAAATCAAAGCTGAAATACTCCTATATAATATATACAATGTCTATCATGTAGAATAATATCCCTGCTGAAATACGGTTTTCAAAGTAGTTTAACAATGTGTAAGGCAACTGGATAAATAGGCAAAGAATAAGATTTATGTACCTTATTTAAAGGAATCAGTGTTCCTAGTAGGCCTTTAGGCCTGAGCACTGTATACTTCTTAAGAACAATGCTAAGAACAGTCAAAACTAAATATTTATACCCTGGCATAAACACCACACCAAAAAACAAAGGGGACGAAGGGAGGAAGTGACTAGTGTGTCAATGATCATTCGAACATTTACTGTTATGGTAAGTTTACTTACACAGCTGTAGTATTGTTCAGAATATTGATCACTGCAGTTGCCTTAGCTAGATTGTTAGAGTACCCTAGCTTACTGCATTTAGGAGGTAAAAGAGGGTGGGTCAGGGAGCCCCTAGTGAATGGTCTTAGAAAAGCCTGATCTAAACTTAGAGAAAGAACTAAGTTTGTAATGCCTTGTAAACGTATGTAGAGAGGACCAAGATGTTGTTTCTGGAAAATTTCTAGAATTCAACCCTTTCCAAAAAAGCCATACATGAAGTCAAGGCCCTCGTAGAGTGGGCCGTAATCCTGTGTGGAATAGTTTTGTTTAGATGAGTATAACAAAATGTAATAGCATGAGACAACCATTTGGAAATAGTCTGTTTTGACAAAGATTGTCCTTTCTTCGTACTTTTACAAGAAATGAGCAATTGGTCCAAATATCTGAAAGATTTAGTTCTATCAAGACAGTACCTGAGCTGTTTGTGGACATCCAACATACGGAGTATCCTTTCTCCCTCACTTTTAGGTTCAGGAACGAAAACTAGGAGAGAGATAGTTTGGATACCACTTTAGGTATAAAAATAGTACTATTTCTCAAGGAAACAATGTTTCTATGGAAAATGAGATAGGGGTGACTAACCACAAGAGCTTGCAATGGTAACCATTTGAAATGTCGGGACCCGCTACGGCAAATCCCGAAATAAGGGGACTGACTCGCCAAAAGAATGGACTTACATACACCAAGTCAGAGATGCCATTTCTTAGAATATTACCTTTTCTCTGAGGTATGTCGATCTCAGACTTGGTGTATATAAGTTTGAGGGGGGTGTCTTGTTCCCTAACAAAAAGAAGTTTAAAGGAGAAGGGTTATTTTTGTGATTCACTCATCTCCTATGTTTTCAGTCTTTTTTTTTTTTGGCTTGTTGTCATTCAGCATTTTGAGTGCTGACATTTCAAAATGGAACAGCTTGCAACTCACATTCTCTTTTTGTAGAGGTCAGAGCAATCGGTTAAACAGTTTTCTATGTCAAGAACTTTAAATAATCCAGATTAGCTGGTTTAAATGGAGCAAGTTGTAACTTCTCTAACATAAAATTAAGTTCCCAAGGAGGGGCCATAAGTTTTCTTGGGCATCTCCGTAGCAAAACCCCTTTGAAAACATTTTAACATGAGAATGCATTGAAAGAGGTGGATCCATGGGCAGACGCACTAAATGGCTGATAAATGAACCTCAATGGAGGAATATGAAAGGCCATAGGATACCAATTCACACACATACTGTAAAACCAGAAAACAACTAGCACTAACTGGCTGCTGGTTATGCTGTTGGCATCAACTAGAAAACCTTTCTCTATTTGCTAATATAGGATTTTCTAGTAGTAGGCTTCTTTGCTTCTATTAGCACCTGCTGCACATCCTCAGTAAACAAGTGCCTAAAGAGAATTAAGACTATAATCCAGGCAGTCAGTTGAAGTTGATTGGGATCAGGGTGTATCAAACACCTTTGACCTTATGCGAGTATATCCAGTCTATGAAGAAGCTTGTGGTAATTGTCCCTGACCATTTCCAAAAGAAGGGAGAACCACTGCTGCCTGGGCCAGAATGGAGTCACCACAATGATCATCAGGGATTCCTTCTGAATCTTCAGAAGTACCCTGGACATCAGTGGAAAAGGGTGGAAAAGCTTCATGCTGAAGGAAAGGAAAAGGCACTGGTCATTCAGGCCTTCTTGCATGGAGTCCTGGAAGACAGGATCTTGCCAGTTGATTGCTCAGAGAGGAGACAAACAGGTCTACTAGAGGAACCCCACACAGATAGATCAAATTTTTGAAGACCCCCCCCGATCTAGTTTCCATTTGTGAGGGTCTGCCACATAATTTTGCTCTAACAGAATATAGGATGCCTGTAGAGTGAGACTGCTGTGAAGCTATATCCCAAGTTACTGCTGTAACAACTTGAAAAGTTCTGGAGAGCTAAAGATGATTCAGACAGTCAATTGAGTTGATCAGGGCTAGAATTTCTTTTATATTTATGTGCTTGCATCTGTCCTTGGTGTCCACCCACCTTGCACTTCTATCTCTCCTGAAACTGCTCCTCAAGCAAAGTCTGAGGCATCTGTGGTTATGGATTGCTTTGCAGCAGGGAGGGAGAAGGGGAGACCTTGGTTTATGGAAATTTCCTGTCTTCAAGTGATTTCTCTTTTGACAACCCCCAGCATTGGGATTTGAAAAAATAAAGGATACTGGTGCTGGGACAAAAGAAAGTTCAGTATCATCTTATCTTTCTCGTGCAGTCTTGCCAGTGGTATCTCGAGAATCATAGATGCCATGAGACTCGAAAATCCTGAGGTATTCCCTCGGGGTGAACGATGTCCGAGTGGAAAAACCATTAGGATCATAGGAGGTTAGTAGGCTACTGGCCCTGAGGCCCTTATAAGCCTAGTTAAGAGTTTAGCCCATGTTTAGACAAATCAGCACCCAATCCCCCTGTCCAGCAGGGACATGGGTGGAATCCCAGGGGTATATTTACTATTTCCCATCCAGTTATCCAGGCTGCGCTTAAAAAGGAGTAAAGAGGTACTCTGCTTGATGTGGAGAGGAAGTCTATTCCATAGAAGAGGGAGTCTCTGAGACACAAATCTGTCCCGCCAAGTCTTGTTGATGTCACAGACCAGGTTGAGGCCGCACATGTGGGTTACTCGAGTGGAGCTTGACTTGGGATATGCAGCAGTCCCATCAAGGTGGGGTCCATGATTGCCTTGTATGCCAGACAGAAGTCACTTATGAGAAGTCTGTATGAAACTGAGTAGAGGGATAGCCCTATCTGTGTATGGTAGATGTTTGAGGCCCTGGATTCTCCATGTGAGGAACCTCTGTCTTTAAAATAGATATAGATCTATTTTGTCCTGTGAAAGAATAGCTCTTAGAACACATGTACCTAGCTGACACCCCAGGAATACAATCCTATACGAAGAAGCTAAAAAGAGTTTTGAATGTTCTCTTGGAATTCAAGTTTGTATAAGACATATGTCACCCAAGTAAGCGATTCATGACACTCTGAAAAACACTCTGCAAAGATAAGTAAGTTGTCTAAACATGGAAATTGTGGATAATCTGCAGCCTGCCATGAACTATAACTGGAGACGGGCACTTTGTAAACACACTTGGTTCTGTGGATACTCTAAATGATATGGAAGAGTAGTGATAATGTGGATCCAGATGCATAAAACCTTAAGAACTACATGAAGTCTGGATGAGTAGGGATGTGATATGCATCTTTTAAATCTAGTGGTACCAGAAAACTTAAATGAAGAAGGAGAGGTAACAGTTTGTGTAGCAACACCATTTTAAACTTGAGAACTATCACAAACAGGTTTAGGAAGGAAAGATCCAGAAATGGTTTCCAAAAATCTTCTTTCTTTGACATTAAAAACATCCTTGGAAAAAAAAGGAGGAACTAGTTTTATCACTCCCCTAAGACAGCATATTTTGAAGGACGGGGGACTAAAGGATTCTGGTCTGGTAGATGAGGAATTAATCCCAGGAGAGGATAGGAGGGGTTTCATCCCACTGCCATATGTGGCCATGAGTAATGATCTTCAGTACTCACTTGTCTGAGACTATTGGCTGCCAAAAGGAAAAGTGGAGATTTTACTTTTTGGAAGAGAAAAGGGACTTCCAGGGTGGTAGGGGGTAACAAGGTTGCTTAAATAGCCATTCTGACTTGTTGGGCTGTTCTTGGTTGGGGAGCATCAAAATTTTTTTTTAGTACCTCCCTGGCATTTCATCTTAAATGTCTGTTAACCCACATTTTGGGGAGGCTGTTAATTTTGCTTTTTTGCTGACAATGGATGAAGGATTAGAGAATACCTTAGAAAATTTAGAAAAGGACAGCTGAAAAATATTAGAAATTCCATGAGTCAACTTTATCCCTTTAATCAAAACTTTTGATAACCTCTGCAGCACAGGAACAAAAACTAAACCTCTATCCAAAGGAGAATTTAAAATCTAATTTTTCACATCATCTGTAAGGTTGTCAGAATGCAGCCAGGCAAAACTCATAAAAACAATGCAAGTGGTTATAGCTCTGGAAGTACTATCAGCTGAGTCATATACATACTGTAAACTGAGTTGTGACGTGTAAAATGGAAGAAACTACATTATTTAAAGCAGATGTTTCCTCTCAAGAAGAAACTGCAGACAAAACATTCCTCAATTTTACTATTAGTCAAAATAAACTAACATATGAGCCTGAAAATACAAAATTCTGAAAATCAAAGTTGCACGGGCATACACTTTTTCCCCATAATTACCAATAATTTTCCTATTCCTATCCTTGTGAGAAAGAGTTGGATTGGAATTAAAAAAGAAGGTATGTACTCACCATAACTTTCCATGTGCATTGTCCATCTCACCTTCTTTCTTCACTGGTTGGGTTCGGAACTGATCCTTGGTTCCAACTCAGCCGTATAAAAAAGCTTGAGGTCTTGCACTGGCTCGTAGCTGGATCCCTATCCCATCATAGTCTAGTAAAGCTCCCTAGATATTGTTTGCTGATAACAAGTTTCCTAATGGACTATTGCAGCATGTTATAGAACAATGAAGAAGGTCAGAGAACAGACTTACCAAATGTAACTGCTTGGTCCTCCAGAAGCCATAGGCTAGTGGAAGGAGGGTGGGATGTAAGAATGAAGGCAAGATGGACAATGCACATGGAACATTATAGCGAGTACATAACTTCTTTATATGATGTTGTCCTATCTCGCCTTCATTCTTCACTAGCTGGGACAGCGTCCCTAGCACCATGTTTCTTGAGTGGCGCACGGGAGAATATTCTTCAGAACAGTGGACCCAAAGGAGGCCCTGTTCCTGGAAGCCAAATCCACTTTGTAATGAGTGATAAAGGTATGAGGCCTTGCCCATGTTGCAGTAGCACAAATGGTATCAAGTGGTAGTCTAGCGCAAAAAGCAGAAGAAAACACTATGGCTCTCGTAGAATGACCCTTGACTTTACAGGGAAGATCGTCGTTGTTAGATTTGTGTATAAAAATAATACAATCTGATAGCCATTTTGAAAGTGTGACCTTAGATACAGGAGCACCTTTCTTAGCTTCTGAAAATGAAACAAATAATTGGTTTGATTTTCTGAAGTCCCTTGTCCTATGTAAGCAGAAACCTAAATGTCTATGTACATCCAGTTGGTGCAGCATATATTCTGCCTTGCTGCCATAGTTGGGGAAAAGACACTAGTAGTTCTATGGAGATTTAAACTAGACTCTGAGCATACTATTGGTAGGAAGGATGGGTTTGTTTGAAGGGATACTCTATCTTTGTGGAAAAGCATGTAGGCAGGCTCTATCGATAATGCTTGCAGCTCTGAAACCTTTCTAGCAGAAGTGATGGCAATCAAAATACATGTTTTCCATGTCAAGAACTTTAGCTCACATGATGATGCAGGTTTCAAAGGAGGGAAGACTCAAACAGGACAAAACAAAGTTTAGGTAGCATGGTGGTAGAGGGATCTTAATGGGTGATCTTAAAATAGTCCTCTTCAGGAAGGCTTTGCATAGTCTGTGAGACATTAAATTCGGGGCAAAATCACTTATATGAAAATTAGATATTGCTGCTAACTGGACTCGGGATGGTAGCTGCAGCTGCGCCTTCATTAAATAGCTTCATTAGAAATTCAAGAATAGAACATATAGGAGCAGAAAAGGGATCAGTCTGATTATTTTTTCACAGTAGGAGAAAGGTAGGGAGCCTGGCTATATATTTAGAAGCAGCCAAGCAGCTTTTGAGAGGCTTGAAGAGAGGGATGGTGCATTTTTCCGATGAGTGAGTCAGGTCTGGAACTGGTGGTGGAACCCATGGCCCCTCCTCTGAAGAGATGAGGCCAAAGGAAGAAACCAAAAATTGATGAGGCCCAGTAGAGCAGGCGAGAATCAGATTGTTTCCCAAATGAGCTATTTTCTGAAAGAAGAAGGTATCAAGGGAAAGGGAGGGGAGGGGGCACAGGAGAGACCCGAGGCCAATCGTGGCCAAGCGTATCCTTTGGTGACCCTGGAGGGGGAGGATTAAGGCAAATAGCTGCTGCATTTTTGGCATTTGGGGATGTGGCAAAAAGGTCACAGCAAGGGCTGGCCCCATTTGTGGAATATCACCTCTTTTACTTCTTGTTTTAGGGAATAGGGACCACTCTGAGGAATCTAATTTTGCTTTGTTTGTCTGCTCCTGGGATTGGGTGACCTACTAAGCTGCTACCAGTTGGAGGAGCTCAGGGACACACCCACCTACATACTCTACTCTCTCAACAATGGGGGTAGGACATGGTTCCTCAATGGTTTGTGTACCAAACAACCTGTGTGTTTGTCAACTGAGGTGTAGAGGAGTCCAGTGGTGAGAGAGAGTCAGTGAAGTAGAGCACTGCTTCCATCAAGTAGTGTGGTGTCTCTTGCTTGTAGAAGTAGACGCTTGGTGATGGCAGGTAGAAGCCAGTCATCTAGATACGGAAACACTAAATCCTAGACATCTCAAGTGAGCCATGACCACTGCCATGCACTTGGTGAACACTTTGGGGGCTGTAGTGAGATGAAAGGGCAGGGCCCAAAATTGGTAACGACTGGCTCCCAGCCAAAAGCGCAGATGCCTCCTGGATGGCCTGTCCATTTTTATGTGGTAGTATGCATCCTGAAGGTCTATAGAGCACATCCAATTGTCTTTTCCCAGAAATGGAAAAATTGACTACAGTTTTACCATCCAGAACTTTGTCTTTCTTACTGATTCATTTAATCTGCTGAGGTAAAAATGGGCCTCCAGTCCCCTGTTCTCTTTGTTTCTCTAAAAAGAACCTTGAGTAAATTCTGGATCCTATCTGGTCTGCAGGGACTCTTTGGATGACTCTTTTGTCCAGCAACATTTGAATTTTGTCCAGCAACATTTGAATTTCTAGAGTTGCCTGTTCCCTCTGACTGGGTGGAATGTCCTGGGTGTTCCTTATGTTTGGGATGGGAAGGGAGAAGGGTATAGAGTAGCCTCTGGATATGATACTTTGTAGTCATTTGTCTTTTGTTATTCCCGGCCAGGCTTCTTGGTACAAAGATAAGCGACCCCCAACTGCCTCCAGAGATAGACAGATGGGCCTCCCTTCAGGAAATCTGAAAGGGTCTACCATGGAACAAAGCCTTGTCACACTGAATTTGTGGACCCTCTCTGCCATATGGATGGCATCTCCCATTACTACTTTTCCCTCTGCTCCTGGGGAGAGAGTCACCACGTGTGTCCTGAAAAAAACTCTGGGATTTTTGGAACCACATCTTTCCTCCCTTTTGACCTTTTGGGTAATGCCTAGAAGGTAGGGAAAAATGGACTCTTATGGCATAAAGAGTTTTCCCTTCTTGCTCACACCTGGTGAGTGTGTTCTTAACTTTCAGCCCGAAGAGGGACGAGCCATCAAAGGGGGCATTAATAAAGGTAGACAAAGGGCTCTGCAAAGTCACATAAGCATCCAGGAAAGTCTTCTCAGGGAACTTCCTGAACTTGCTGCTCTTACTTACTCCATCTGCTGTATAAGAAATAAGCCTCATGGAGGAGTTAACCACAGAGTTGTAGTTTAAGGTGGAGAGCTGACAGGAAACCTTATCTGATACCCTTGCAGCTACTGAACCCTATAGAGTATCTCCTAGCTCCTTTAGGATATCTCTTTGTAGCCTAGTAAAGTGCGTTAGGTAGTTCAACAGTCTGAGTGCAAAGGTCGCTGAAGAGAACATGCGTTTTCTGTATCTGTTCATCGTTCAAAACTCCTTGTTCGGTGGATAGACAGATGAGAATGTCTCTGAAAGTTCCTTTTTGGTGGCTGTCACCACCACCATAGCATCCACTGGGACAACCTTAGTAAGAAATTCCCTGTCTGTAGGTGCAGTTATAAATTTGTTTGGCCTCCAAGGAATAGGTTCCACTGAGTCTGTTGACTCCCATGCCTTTCGACTGACTAATTCCATGAGCTCATTGAAAGGTGGAGACACCCAAGTGGAGGAATGGTGAGACCCAAAAGCCTTCAGGTATATAGACCCTTCCTCAGAAGGGTTGATGGACTTCCAGCTGCCTCTCTGTTTAAGGATTTCTAAGACGTCAGCAAAGGAGACATCCTCAGAGGGTGACTGAGGGGACCCTTCTGACTCATCAAGGTCTGTGTCCAAAGTGACTGACTCCTCTGGGGAGTCTAAATGCTTCCTCTTGCAAAGTCTCTTACAAGGGACTTCTTCAGTAGGGTATTCTGGAGAGGTTTTAGAAGACAGGGGTTCACCCGATGGGGCATCCTGAGGCCTATGATCTCTGTGTGTTAGTGGATGGTGTGCTGCTGACACAGAAACCGATGCCTTTGGGGGAAGGATGTCAGGACCCAAGAGTGGAGCTGTCTGTGGAGCCAGCACTCTCATCACCTCAAAAGCCCCCCTCTCCTGATGACACCTCTGGTTCCGAAGAACCAGAAGGCATCCCCAGAACCAAGGGGTCGGCTCAGAGGCCGATGTAGGAGATGAGCTCACCTGCGCCAAAGCACCGAGAGGCAAGTTGAGATCCGACAAATGTCTGATCGGACTGTCCTCCCTGGACTTGACCGGAGAGCATTGGCTCCTAGACCCCTCGAGTTCAGACAGAACCAAGGATGTTGAAGCAGATGGGCCCAAAGATATCGGAATGGGTCTTGGCACCAAGGGTTCCACTATGATGAGATCCAGGCATTCCATTTACGAGGTCCCAGGTCAGCTTGGAGGTGGAATCAATGTCGAAGGGATAGGTCTTGGTCAGTTCCTAATCCCTCAGGATTGCGCACCACCCAATCCACGTCATCATCAGAAAGACTCCTGGAGGACCGAGAGGAGGGGGTGGCAGGAGATCCTATTGGTTGCAGAAGAGGTGACCTTAGAGGAGACCGGTACCAATTCCAGGGACCGGCTCCAAAATTCAAACTCTATTGGCACCAATACTGAAGGAGCCGATGAGGGCGATTTTCTAGGCCCAGCAATCTTCGGGTCTGGAGATGCAACTTTGGTCAGCTTTTCTGCTGGCTCTGATTGGCCAGGAGGAGATGACCATTTTCCATATCTGTCAGATTTATATGAAGGAGACTTGGTCAATTATGAAGATCCCTGACCTTCTTCTTATGCCTCAGTGAAGGGGGACTTCAATAAACCTCTTACTATATAAGCTTGTTCTTCCTTTCAAGCAGCACTCTAGAAGAAAAAGAGTGGCAAATAGAACAGGATTCTTGCAGATGCAAAGCTCTTAAACAGTATTCACAAATACTGTGTCCATCCATGATGGACATTTTTTGGTTGCATTTCATACACTTCTTAAACCCACAGGGTTTGCTTTCTTTATGTTCCTTAGACATAATCAGTATATTAAAGTTAACAACAAGTATAAGAATTTATTTATTTATTTATTTTATTTTATTTTTTTTTTTATTTTTGTTGTGTTGACCGGCTAGTCCAGCTGGATAATTTTCATTTTCAGTGGAGGAGGAGAAAAGCCTCCTCAGACAAAAAAAGGTTATAAATTGAAGATTAACTATGAGATCCTTTCCTTTAACAGACAGATAGTTACCATAGTTAGTAGTCTAGAAAAAAAAAAAAAAATAAAAAAAATAATTTATGTATTACAAGAGATTATGATTATATCTTATTGTAGTTCCTCAACTAATACAAACATATTGCATACATACTATTATATACAATGTATAATTTTTTTTTTTTTTTTTTTTTTTTTTTTTTTTTTTAGGTAGAATTGGGAAGTAGAGAAGGATGAGGAGTGAGAAGAGAAAAAGAGAGAGTATTAGGTTTCGTAGAAGGAAGTTAATGGGGTAATTGTTGGTAAGATGGTAGAAGAGCAGAGCCAAGAGCCATTAGAGAAGTTGTTTTTAAAAGATCAAAGGAGCCTATTGAGGTAATGTGGATGCTGTGGCAAAGCGAGCTATATTGTGGTAGGATCGTAAAAGTTTCTTTAGTTACTTTTTGAGAGGTTTTTATGGTGTTGTTGATATGGTAATCATAGCTTAGATTATTATCAATAGTAACACCAAGTAGTTTGGTTGATAAGTCTGGGGAGATGAGGGAGTTATCACCTGCAGTAATAGAAGTTAAGTTGTGTAGATTTGTGTGTAGGTGAGAAAAGTAGTAGTTTTGTTTTCTTGGAATTGAGGAGAAGACATCTTTTGAGAACCAGTCTTGACGATAGAAAAAAAGGCTGTATGAGTGAGTGGAGTTCAGATTGAGTGGAGGCTGTGCAAATAATTGTGGAATCATCTGCATATTGTATACATGTAGTGTTTTGGATAGATGCTTGGAGGTCATTAATAAAGATAGAGAATAGGAGGGCCTAGTATGGATCCTTGTGGGACTCCTAAAGAGATAGGTAGTAGTGAAGATAGACAATTTTTCCAGAGTACTGCTTGTTGCCTGAGAGAACCAGGTTAAGGAGGAGGTATCCAAAGCAAGGGATTTTAATATGTGTAGTAGAAGTGAGTGGTTGACCATGTTACAGTTGATGGTGTTGGAAAAGGAAAGTAGAGCAGTGGTAGTACTATGTGAAGGTCTAAATCCATGTTGAGTATCTGCAAGTAGATTATTTTGAAGGAGATGGGTGAGTAGTTGTTTGTGTATGCATTTTTCCATGATTTTAGCTAGAGGAGATAATAGTGCTATAGGAAGTTTGAAAGGTCTGTGGCGGTATGATATGAGATATTTTCCAGATTGAGGAAAAGTACTTTATGGATCTGTTTATGAGGATAATTCAGCTGGAAGGTTATCAGCTTTGTATGGAAGTGGTAAAGAAGGTGTTGAAGTTATTGGCTATTAAAGAGGGGTTGTCAGGATCTAAGTTTTGTGGGTTTGGTGTAACAAGATTATTGATAGTGGACCAAAACTTTTGGTTCTTTTGGTTGATTGTTGTAGTTCTTTTTATCTGCAAGTATAGCTTTTTGGTTTTATTTCTGAGTTCTTTGATTCTGGAGGACCGCCATTTTTTCCATGATTTATTTCTAAGTATTATTGTTTGTTTGGTATTAGAAGTTAGCCAGGGTGCTATTTTGGTCTTTGTTCTAATGGGGCATGTTGATTCAGGATGGTCAGGAATGCTGAGTTGAAGTGTTCAACAGCATTGTCGAGTGAGAGATATTTGAGAGGGTCCAGTTGTATTGTGACAGCTCTGTTAGGAATCCTTCAGAATTAAAGTGTTTTTGAATATATTGGTTTAGCTTAGTTTTGACCCTAATAACATAAGTAAGTGAGTGATCACTAAGATCTTCTGGAAGGATACCAGTTTGGTAGTTTTGTGGTTTCTTTGTTACTTTTATTATTTATTCTAGTTGGACTGTCAATAAGTTGTTTGAAACCAAAAGATTTATGTCAGTCGATGTTAAAGTCCCCAAGAAATAGTGTTTCTTGAGGGAGGTTTATAGAGAGGTGTTAAGTTGTTCTAAGATGGGGATATTATTTATGATGTTTATAGATTTAGTGTTGTTAATTTGTATTTTGGAACCAATTATTTCAGAAGAGTAAGCTTTAGTTGTGTTTTATAAAGACACCTCCTTTTTGGAGGCACGAATCAGATCTGAGAATGCTATATCCAGGTGATGTCAAAGTTGTTTACTTCTAGAAGGGCATGCAGTTGACTGATTTTGTTGCAGATACTACGTATGTTGAGATGGGCTAAAGATAATAAGTCAGAGGATGCAGTGGATGAGGAGAGAGGTTTGATGTGAGTTGTGTATGGTTGAATGTCTCCATCTTGTAGTAGATGGAGGATTATAAGATAGTTTTCAGGTGTATGTTTTATAATTGTGTCAAATATTTTCTTTCCTTTAGTTTGTAGTAGTTTGCAGTGTAGAACCCTATGGTATTTGGGAAGTAGGTATGTGGATTGAGAAGTGGAATGTAAGATGGAAAAAGACTACTAATAAGAAGGAGACAGGAAGTTTCATTTGTAACTGGGGCATAGTGGAAGTTTTAAAGAGGTAGTTGTGAGTCAGTGTGATATTCTAGGATGGAGGTACTGTGGAAAAGAAAGGTATAAAGAAGGTGTTATAATGTGTTAGGTGTGTAAGTGACAGAGAAGTGGGGTTTGTTATAATTATGTAAGTGTGTTTGTGAGTTGTGGCTAGTGTATAATATGTGAGGTTGTGATAGGGTGTGTCTAGAGGAGAGATAAAGGTAGGACCCTAGGGGTGGGTGGGATATACACAGTAGACCAGAGGAGAAGTATCTGAGAAGGCAAAAATGTAGTAGGGAAAAGAAAACTAGTATCCCAGATAGGGATGAGGGAGGGTGACATCTAGTGGGCAACTGTGGAAGTGCAAGTAACAAATAGGGCAGCTTCAGGTGAGAGCTGTGGATAAGGGGAGAAAGGATAATCGTGGTAATGGAGGAATAAGGGAAAGGGTAGCTGCTGGCTGCTTAGGTATTGGCAGTCTAATGGCTTAACAGTTACAGTAGGTTAAAACATAATGCTAAATGACTAGCTGGACATACTTTCTTTCAGTCTTGAGGTAGCCGCTGATAGGAGGAACCAGTGTCCTGAGCGAAGTCTAGGTTAATGTGCAAAGAGCACCTTAGTGGAGAATATAGAGGGAATGCAAACAGGCAAAAACACAGGGTCGATTTGAGGTCAAAGCTGGTATAGGAGGTACAAACTTAACATTCACTAATGCAACTACAAAGACAAAATGTGGGAGAAAACAAATAAAATCAGGTAATCCAAACAATACACTAAAGCAGCATTATATATAGGGTAAAAAACATAGAAAAATATGCAAACATATGTATATATAGAGATAACAGAAACAATCCTCAGTCCTGCATAGAAGTCAGCTTGGTATTGCTGGTAAAATCATGCACAACAAACAGTGAGATCTAACACTAAGCGATACAAGGACTAGTATAATCCATAAAGTAGTGACAGAGGAGATTAGGCCAGAAGCAGTCTCTGTTTAAAAGGCATTAAGTTCAATATAAAATAAATATACACAAGAACGTGTCTAACTACTCAGCAGTCTAGTAGACAAAATTACAACAGAAGAAGGGGAAGGGGTGGCAGTTCTTTAACTGAAACAAAGCTGCCTAGAGCTCAAAAGGGAGAGGGAAGGAAGAAAGATGGCCTTCTAAATTCAACGAGTTGCCGGTTTTAGCTACAAAGAAGCAACAGGAAGAACAATTTTCTTAACAACACTCTAAATTAAAAGTGTGAGGAAAAAAGGCTTCAACACTAAAATTTAAGCAGGGATAGGAAGTAACACAGACCTGACAAAGAAAAAAAAATGACAGCCAGAAGCAAAGCAGAAGAGTGAACTCTCTTAAACTAACAGAAAACTATTTAAACACTAATCGCTAACTAAATAAAACATCCACAACAGCAACTATATTAATAATGAGAAGAACATTTGTTCAACTTAGCCAGAGCCAAAATGGAAGCACCCAATCTGTTTAGCGGCAAACAAGATCTGGGAAGCTTTACTAGAACATGATGGGATAGGGATACAACCATGAGCCAGTGGAAGACCTCGAGCTTTTGTATATGGCCAAGTCAGAACCGAGAATTGGTTCCGAACCCAACCAGTGAAGAATGAAGGAGAGAGAGGACATCATCACATTGAAAGTTATGTGCTTTCCATAAATGATGATCAGACGTTAGCCACTTTCAGAATTTGGTTCCAGTGCTCAGGATCCTCCCCCTTACCCATAATCCCCTGCAAGGACAGAATTACCTCAGATTGAGTTTGCACCTATACTAGCATAAAGGAAATTACCCCCAGACCAAACACCTCAAAGGATGAAAACCTGATCAAACCAAGGTAGCTATAAGTACAGTCAATTCCAGGAGACATGGAAAAAAACAGGAATGGGGAAGGAGGACAGATGGAAACAGGCAACACAGATCTTTCACTATGGTAAGTACATAACTTACAGATTTGATGTACTCTCTTCTGTCCATTCCCCAACAAATAGGACTGAGTCCCCAGCTACTGCCACACTTGGGAGGTCTCATAGAAGGATATTTCAGACTACAGATGAAATGAAGAGCTTGATTGTAAATCCAGTTCATAGTGAGAAATAAATGTTTGATCAATTGACCAAGCAGCAGTGGCACAAATGTCATCAAATGACACTCTGGAGAATAAAGGTGTAGATGTAGCTACAGATCTAGTTGAGTGATCCTTAGGAGGTTTATGTAAGGATAAACCCGTCACCTTGTAGAGATGTAAAATACAATCAGATACCAAGCAAGAGAGTCAGCTTTAAAAACCCCTTTTTTCAGTTTGTCTGTGGACAGGTTCCACTGAGTCTCATCAGTCTTTTTAATCCTCTTAATGCATGCAAGTAAAAACAAAGCTGTAGACGAATATCCAGCAAATGTAACAAGAAGTTATGGACTCACCATAACGTTCGATGTATGTAGTCCATCTCGCCTTACATTCTTACCCATGGGTTCGGAGCCGAACCTCGGCTCTGACTCGGCCATACTCTAGCTCGAAGTTTTCAATTGGCTCGTGGCTAAGAGGTATGCCATCATGCAATAGGTCTACTCCCCAGATCTTGTTTGATGAAAGCTCACACACACACTGAGAAGAACAACCACCCTAACAGAAAAGACTACTGACACCTAGAGACAATACCTCCAGGTCCTCCAGGAGGGAGGGTTAGTAAGAATGTAAGGCGAGATGGACTACATACATCGAACGTTATGGTGAGTACATAACTTCTTGATGTTATGTAGTTCAATCTCACCTTCATTCATGCCCGTGGGACAGTGTCCATAGCACCTTGATGTTGGGTGGCTCAGTGAAAAATACTCTTAAGCACAGTGGAACCAAAGGAAGATCTGCTTCTAGAGACCAGATCTCATTTGTAGTGACTAATAAAGGTATGAGGTGAAGCCCATGTTACTGCAGCGCAAATATCATCCATAGACATCCTAGCCTGAAACGCAGTTGAGGTAGCCACAGCTCGTGTAGAATGAGCCTTCATTTTAAAGGGTAATTCTTTTGCCATTGGAAGCATAAATAAATAAGATGCAATCGGAGATCCAGCAAGACAAGGTTACCTTAGAAATCAGAACTCCAAGTCTAGTGTCTGAAAACGAGACAAACATTTGATTTGATTTCCTGAAATCTTTCGTCCTATGTAAATAGAAACGTAATTGTCTGTGAACATCCAGCTGATGAAACTTAAATTCTGCCTTGTTGGAGAATTCAGGAAAAAACACAGGGAACTCAATGGATTGGTTGATATTGATAACAGAGGCAACCTTTGGAACAAAAGAAGGGTTGGTTCTCAAGGAGACCCTATCTTTGTGAAACACCAACTAAGGTGGTCTAATCGATAATGTTTGGAGTTCAGAGACCCACCTAGCTGAACTTACGGCTACCAAGAATATTGTCTTCCATGACAAGAATTTCATGTCACACATAGCTGCGGGCTCAAAGGGAGTTGAGGCGAGCTTCTATAGCACAGGTTGGAGTAACAATGTCCTTCTCATAAAAGCCCTACAAAGCCTATGAGCCATAAGGTTGGGCTCATTAGCAACGTGAAAGGTAGAAATTGCTGCCAATTGCACTTTAATAGTTGCCGCAGCTGAACCTTGATTAAACAGTTGAGAAAGAAATTCCAATATTGCAGAAATAGGTGCTGTATAAGGATCAATATGTCTCTCACCAGCCCAAATAGAAAATCTCTTCCACTTACTTAAATAAGTTTTCCTGGTAGAAAGGTTGTGGGAAGATGATAGAATATGGACCACTTCCTGGGAAAAATCATGAAGCCTGACTAAGGATGGAACTGGAGTAGCCAAGCTGTCAACCTGAGGGTCCTGACATATGAACCAGCAGATCTGGAACTGGGTCCAGAATCCAGGGCTTGTCCATTAGATAGGGTTGAAGGAAGGGAAACCAAATCTGATGAGGCCAGTGTGGGGTAATGAAGATCATTTTGCTCCCCACAGATTGTGCTTTCTGAATGACCTTAGATATCAGAGGTAATGGTGGAAAGGCGTAGAGAAGACCGGAGGGCCAAATGTGAGCCAGAGTGTCCCTGGGTGTCTCCCCCTCTGGGGGGATAAGGGTGAAGTAGCTGCTGCATTTGGCATTGAGGGGGCTGGCAAATAGATAGCAGCAAGGCTGACCCCATCTGTGGAATATCTCTTCTGCAACATAATTGTTCAGGGACCACTCGTGAGGCATTAGGATAGCTCTGCTCAGCCTGTTGGCAATCACGTTGGACTTCCTCGGTATATGCATTGCAACTAGAAAGCATTGGGAAGCCACCACCCACTGCCAAACTGGAAATGCCTCTCTGCAAAGGGGGTATAATTTGGTTCCTCCTTGTTTGTTCAGGTACCACACCACTGACGTGTTGTCTGAGTGGATTGCAATTGCCCCTAGAGGGAGAAAGCTCTGAAGTGCTTGCAAAGCTAATAGCACTGCCCTCATCTCCAAGACATTGATATGCAAATGGGCCTCGTGATCCTGCCATGTGCCTTGGACAGTCCTGCCAAGATAATGCCCCCCCACCCGATCTAGGAGGCATCCATGGTCATCGTGGCAACTGGAGAAGATGGGACAAAGGGCTTGCCCATGTTGAAATTGGTGGCCTGAAGCCACCAGCATAGATCCCGCTTGCATGTGTCCGTAATCAGAATAAAATGGGAGAGTGGGAGATGCTGCAGTGACCACTGGGTGAAAAGCAGCCACTGAAGAACCCTCATGTGTAGTCTGGCAAAAGGAACTAGCATGATCGTGGCAGCCATGGTCCCTAATAACTTGAGGACCACTTTTGCCCTGACCTTCCTCAATGGTAGTAAGGCATAGACCTGCTGTTGTAGAGCCTCAATTCTCTCTTCTGGTAAGAAGGCCCTCATGAGCACCGTATCTAGTTCAGCACCGATAAAAGTGACACGCTGCGAGGGCAACAAGGCAGATTTTTTCCAATTTAAAGTAATTCCTAACCATTGGCACAGTGTAATGATGGCATTCCCTGGTCTGTACCCGTAGATACCTGGTGGTGGCAGAAAGGAGCCAGTCATCCAGGTACAGAAACACTTGGAATCCCTGACGTCTCAAGTGAGCCATTACCACTGCCATGCATTTGGTGAACACCCTGGGGGCTGTGGTGAGACCAAAGGGCAGAGCGCGAAACTGAAAATGACTGGCTCCCAGCCGGAAGCGTAAATGACTTCTTGATGCCCTGTCCATCTTGATATGGTAGTAAGCATCTTTGAGGTCGATGGAGAACATCCACACATCTTTCCCTAACAGAGGGAGTATTGACTGTAAGGTGACCATGCGGAACTTGGACTTTTGTACATGAAGGTTCAATCGGCTGAGATCCAAGATGGGTCTCAGGTCCCCTGTTCTTTTCGGCACCAAAAAGAATCTGGAGTAAGTCCATAATCCTACTTGGCCTGCGGGGACAGGCTGGATAGCTCCCTTTGAAAGCAACTTTTTTATTTCTAAAGTTGCGGAATCCCTGTGACTGGGTGGAACGTCTGGGAATCTCTTGGATGGCGGAGGAGGAGAAGAGAAGGGGATATGATAACCTCTGGAAATTATCTTTAATACCCACTCGTCTTGGGTGACTTCTTGCCAGGCTTCTGGGTAGAAAGAAATGTGACCCCCGACTGGCTCCAGAGATGCACAGTCAGGCCTCCCTTTAAGAGCACTGGTAGGGAGAACCATGAAAGGAATCATGGTCCTCCTGGTTACGCGGGCCTCCTCTGCCTCTAGGGCGGCGTCTACCTGAATTTCCACCCCCTCCCCTGCCTCCTGATGGGGAATCACTTTGTGCTCCCTAAAAAAACATCTGCAACTTCCTGAATCACATTTTCCCACCCTTCTGGGGCTTGGAGTAAGGTCTAGAAGGCATGGAAAAATGGACTCCCACAGCAGACAGGGTTTTTTCTTCCTGCTCGCACCTAGTGAGAGTGTCCTTCACCTTGGTTCCGAACAACGATGAACCATCAAATGGGGCATTGGTAAACGTAGACTTGAAGGCCTCCGCAAAATTGCACAGGCACATCCAGAAGTCTCTCGTAAGAGCGATTCCGGAACCTGCAGCCCTACGTTCTCCATCAGCTGCATATGAGATCAGCCTCATGGAGGAGGTGGTAAGGGAATTTAGGGTAGACATCTGTGCATTGACCTTCTGTGCCACGATATCAGAAATGTTACCCTGTAGAGAATCTCCTAGCTCTTTTAGGAGATCTCTCTGGAGCCTCATGAAATGAGTAAAGCAGTTCAACGACCGCAGTATAAAGGCTGCTGAGGTATACACACGCTTCCCATACCTGTCCATAGCCTGGGACTCCTTGTTAGGCAGATGGACGGTAGACGAAGTTTCAGCAAGTTCCTTCTTGGTGGCCGCTGCCACCACCATGGCATCTACTGGAATGCCTTTAGATAGATACCCCTTGTCAGAGGGAGCAGACAAAAACTTATTGGGTCTCCTTGGGACCGGTTCCACAGTTTCAGGAGTTTCCCACACCTTTCAAGAGATAAGATCTGATAGCTCATCAATAGGGGGAGAAACCAAAGAGGCGGATGGTTGAGACACGAAAACCTTCAGGAACACAAACTCCTCATCAGAAGGGGATTTGGATGGCCAGCTGCCTCTCTGCTTCAGGATCTCCAGGATATCTGAAAAACAGATATCTTCAGAAGACGACTTGGGGGACCCCTCTGACTCCTCGAGGTCGGTATCTGACATGAGAGACTCATCTGGGGAGTCAAGGTGTTTCCTCTTACACAATCACTTTCTGGCAGGCTCTTCAGGCAAAAACTCTGGGGAGATGTCAGAAAGTTGGGGACCACTCATGGAGGAATCCTGAGGCTTAGGGTCTCCGCTGCCCATGGATATGGCGTGATCCGAAACTGACACCAGTGCTGGAAGGGGCAGAGTATCGGTGCCATAGGATGCAGCTGATGATCTGGCCAGCACACTCCTCATAACCTCGAAGGCTGATCCCCCCCCAGCTCCGAAGGCCGACTAACTGAAGATAAAACAGTAGTAGCCCTCGGCGCTGAGGAGATGAGGTCTGAAGCTGATGTTGGGTCCAAGCTCAGTCGGGCCGAAGCACCGAGAGGAAGGCTCGGAACCAATGAAGATCGATCCGAGACCTCCCCCTTGGGTCTGACCAGAGAACCGTGAACCCTTGACCCCGTGGACGTAGCCGATGGGGTCGGAGCGGAAATTGGAACCAAGATGCCAGGCGAGGCTACTGGAACCAACCTAACGGCGCCCGATGGCACCGACAACTCTGGCTCCGAACGCCGAGAAAGGCTTGGAGGAGGAACAACAAAGGATGAAGAGACCATAAGCTCCGGAGCCTACTGGGTCGGAGCCGAAATCAAGTTAGTCAACACCGATGACTGAAAAGTACAGTTTTGTACCTACCATAAATGTAGATGTTCGAAGATCCACATTGCTGCAGTCCTTACTTATGGGTAGTCCGCTGTCCTCGGTCGGCCCGAATACCAAAGTATTAGGCTGACGTCGGTCATGGGCGCCTAGATCTGACATCAGAGCGTCAGGGTATAAAGGCGCATGACCGACATCATATCCTCAGTCTTTTCTTGCTCCAGATGTCAGAAGGCCAAACCAGAAAGGCCACAGCCAAAAACAGAAAACCTCCCAAAAACATGCCCAACAACAACCATCACCTAAAGCATAGCACCATGTCAAACTACAGTGGGGAAGGAGGGAGGGTAAATTGGACTGCAGCAATGTGGATCTTCGAACATCTACATTTATGGTAGGTACAAAACTGTACTATGTTCTTCATCTCACATTGCTGCAGTCCTTACTTATGGGTAGAATCCCAAAGCAACGGGAAAGGGAGGATGGTAAAAATCATAAAGCATTAGGGGCTGCTAAAATGCCCTGTAAAATTGCAGTGGCAAATCCAGCCCTAGACTTAGAATAAAGAGGAAGGTGGTAATGTTTAGAAAAAGTATGCACTGAACTCCAAGTAGCTGCCTCCAAAATGTCCTTTGTAGCTACCCCTTAGAAAGGCCGTAGAAGTAGCAGTAGCCCTAGTGGAATGAGGCCTGATTCCAGCAGGAATCTCCTTACCATGATGGGAATAACAGAAAGAAATACAAAACCCAATCCATTTAGAAATAGTTTGTTTTGAAACAGGTTTACCCTGTGAACCCAAAGCAAAAGAAACAAACAACTGCTGAGACTGTCTGAACTCCTTGGTTCTGCTCAAATAATAATGCAACTGCCTGTGAATATCCAAAGTATGCAAAATTTTCTCCCTTTATTTTGGGGTTTGCATAAAAAGTAGGCAAATGAATAGTTTGGTTTAAGGCCACACTAGAAACCACTTTAGGCATAAAGGAAGGATTAGTACGCAAAGATACCCTATCCTTATGAAAAATCAGGAAAGGCTCCACTGCCATGAGGGCCTGTAATTCAGAAACCCTTCTTGCAGAGGTAATGGCCAACAAAAAAGCAGTTTTCCATGACAAATACTTTAACTCGGCAGTAGCTGCAGGCTCAAAAGGTTGTAGAGTAAGTTTTTCCAACACAAAATTGAGATCCCAAGCAGGAGTAGGAGCTCTACGTGGGGGTCTTATATTCTTTGCCCCTCTAAGAAATTGCTTAAACAAAGGATGAGAGAATAAAGGAGAGTCACAATCATAGTGAGCAGAAATGGCTGCAGCATGGACCTTTATCGAGGAGAAAGACAAACCCTTGTCCAATAACTCAGTAAGATATTGAAGAGCAACACTTAAATCAGGTTTGGAGACATCAAAGTCCTTTCCTTTGCTCCAAATAAAAAATCTCCTCCATTTATCAGTGTAAACTTTCCTGGTACTAGGCCTCCTGGCCTCCAAAATAACATTCAAAACTTGTTGTGGAAGCTGAGACCCTCCAGAGTCTAAAACAGAATATGCCAGGCTGTGAGATGCAGAGACTGAATCTTGACATTGAGGAAGTGATTGTCCTCTTGTGACAAAAGGTGCGGAATCAAAGGCAGAGGCCATGGAGGTTCTCGTACTAAACTCCTCAGTAGTGGGTACCAGTGTTGTCGAGGCCAATCCGGTGCTATCAAAATCATGGTTGGCTTGTCTTGTCTGGCCTTCAAAAGTACCTTGGGAAGAAGAGGCAGAGGTGGAAAGGCATATACATGCAGATTGTTCCAACTGAATGATAGAGCGTCCACCTTCCAAGCTGTGTGATGAAACATTTTGTGCAAAACTTTGGCAACTGGTAATTTAGTGGAGAAGCGAACAGATCTATGTCTGGAGTTCCCCATAACACTGTCAACTTTTGAAATACATGAGGATCCAATTTCCACTCGTGAGGATCCACTATTTGTCTGCTCAACACATCTGCTAAGGAGTTCTGTGCTCCTGGTAGAAACCTTGCCTGAAGATTGAGGTGTAGATTGAGAGCAGTTTCCCACAAAATCATCGCTTGCCTGCAAAGAGGGTAAGAATGGGTTCCCCCTTGCTTGTTGATGTACCACATGACAGTAGTGTTGTCTGTTTGAATCAACACCTGCCCTGGGTGAAGTAAATCTTTGAAAGCCATCAATGCAAACTGGACTGCTAACATTTCCTTCAAGTTGATATGCAAATGTTGGAGTTTGACAGGCCACGTGTTTTGCACCCATTTTCCATTGAGGTGTGCTCCCCAAGCCTTGTCCGAGGCATCTGTCGTTAGAATCTGACTCACCTCTGGCCGGGTCACAGAGAGTCTCTTGTTCAAGTGACATTCCTGAGCCCACCACAAAAACTCCTTCTGAATGCAAGGTATTATCTGAATGACAGTGTCTAGATCTTGGCAGTGCTGTGTCCATACATTTTTGAGATACCATTGAAGCTTCCTCATATGCAATTTGGCATTGGGAAGCACCAGAATACAAGATGCCATGAACCCCAAGGCTTGAAGGACTGTCCTTGCAGTCAGCCTGGACCGTAGAGACATTTGATGGAAATAAAGAGAAAGGCTTCTTTGTTTGTCCGGGGTCAAAAAAGCCATCTGGGAAGCTGTATTCAGTCTCACACCCAGAAAGCACATGTCCTGAGAGGGTACTAGACTGGACTTTGTTTCGTTCACAGAATACCCTAGGCATCTTAACACTGCCATCACATACTGTAGATGATGAAGTTGTTCGTCCTTGTCTTGTGCAATAATCAGGCAATCGTCCAAATAAGGATAAATCTGTATTCCTCTTAGTCTGAAAAAGGCTATCACTGGAGCCAGAACCTTTGTGAACACTCTGGGTGCAGTAGATAAGCCAAAGGGCAATGCAGAGAACTGATAATGTAAATTTCCAGCCCGAAAACGCAGGTACCTTCTGCAACTGGGCCTGATAGGAACATGAAGGTAAGCCTCTTTGAGATCCAGAGTAACCATCCAGTGATCTTTTCCCAACAGAGGTAAAAGTTGTTGTAAAGTCAGCATCTTGAACTTTGGAATGTCCAGGTAAGTGTTGAGGATAGATAAATCCAAAATTGGTCTCCATGTGTTCCCTTTCTTTGGAACTAGAAACAGGCGAGAATAAAATCCTAGGCCCACTTCTGACAGAGAAACTGGCTGTATAGCTCCTATTTGAAGAAGTAAAGAAATTTGTTTGTGAGCCTCTATCCTTTGCCAAGGAGGGACGTCTGGCATGCCTTTGAAAGGAGGCATGGTATGGAAATAGAACTTGTAACCTCGGTTTATAATGTCCAATACCCATTTGTCCTGGGTGACTAAATGCCAATTTTGCTTGAAAAGAGCCAACTTTCCTCCCAAAGGAGCTGCCAGGCAAGAAGAATCTGGCAGCTGAAAATGCAGGTCATTGGGCCTGTTTACGAAAGGACTGGCCCCTGCCCTCACCAGCAGATTGAGCAGGCGAACTCCATTGTCTCGGCCTGAAGGTACTCTGAGCTCTGCCCCTACCACGCCTAGATCTACCCCTAGACTGAGAATCAGAAGAAGGTCGCCCACCCCTTAGTAGGCCAATTTCTACTAAACTTTGGAGGTTGTACCTGCAAAAATCTTTAACAGTCTGCATAGACTTAGCCTTGTCTTCCATTTTCTTTAAGACTGACTCCACAGGAGGACCAAACAAAACTTCAGACTGTAAAGGGCATCCAGAATTCTAGACTTAACATGCTCAGACAAATTCTGATCCTTAAGCCAGGCGTGCCTACGAATAACTGAACCAGTGGCAGCCACCCTAGAAGAAGCCTGTAAAGCATCAAAACCACATTGCAAAGAGTGCTTACCCACCTGTTCAGAAACATGCACTAAATCCTGCAATTCTTTACACACTATGCCCTCTGCCAAAGCATCCACTTTAGATCTTAGCTGAGAAAGGAGGAAATTCTGATACTTCAACATATGAAACTGGCAGTTCAAAGCTCTCATTGCTAAAGTAGAAGAGGTATACACCTTCTTACCCCATCTATCCAAAGCTCTAGCTTCCTTATCCAGAGGAACCGGATTCTTAACAACAGAGGCTCTAACACCCTTAGGCCCCTGACTAATAGTTTCTGGGTCCGCCCTAGGATTCTTATACAGATATTTATGAGCCTCAGGCACCCTGTAATACCTGTCCGGTTTAACTGGGGCAGGAGGCACAGAATCTGGATTAAGGGAAGCTTCGAGAAAACATCTGAAACAACATCCAAAACTGGAGGTATAGCTAAGGGTCTATGCTGTGGTAAAAACAAGAACTCCCTAAGTCTCTTCCGTGAATCAGAGTAATCCTGTCCTTCCCACCTAAAATGCTCCCTCATGGAATGCAGAGTTTCTGAAAATGAAAAATCCTCTGGAGGAGAAGCAGAAGGAGTGGAATCCTCTGCATCAGAATCAGAATAAGGAGGAAATCTTGAATGTCTTCAGCAGAAGACTCTGAATCATCTGAGGCCTGCTCCAAACTTTCCAACTCTGGCTCCATCCTGGGCCTCTTATCAGGAGGGGGCATAGAACCTCTAATTAAAGTAATCAAATCCTCTGCCATTTTAAGCATGTGCTTTTAGGCACAGACCCTGAAGAACCAGAACTGACACCAGAGGAAGGCAAAACAGACCTGCCCTTAGAAGGAGCCTTAGAAACAGTAACAGAAGGCCTAACCACCTTAGGCATAGAAGGGAGAATAGTAACCTGAGAGGCCCCTTCAGCCTGACCTGCCTCCTGAGAGGCCACATCTTGTAAAATCAAAGTTTCCCCCTGGGACTCAACAGAAACTTCAGCCGGATCCACCTGTTCAGCTGTAGCTTCTAAAGATCCGGCGTCCGTAACGGACGAATCATCCTGCCTAGGCTTTAAAGATTTGTCTTTGCGCTTCTTAGTAGAAGCAGGCGCGGAACATCCGACGGCATATTATAATTACACCTCTTGCCAAAGACTAACCTAGCGCAATCTAACCTCCGCTTATAGTGCGCTTATTAAACCTAGCACAAAACCGACACCGACTACGCCGTGCTCGTCCCAAACAAGGAATACAAAGCGAGTGGTAATCCCTATGCGGTATCTGTTTCCCACAAGAAATACAATTATTCACTTTTTCTGACATCCGTAAGTAACTGAGGCAAGAAAAACAAAATATTCCCCAACGGGTACTTAGCCCAACTTGGTATCGGTCTGAAACTCCAGCGAAAATTTCAGAACGCCGAACGGCACTTGCAATGCTGCTTCTGCATCGGACCATGCGGCAAAAAAGACTGAGGATATGACGTCGGTCATGCGCCTTTATACCCTGATGCTCTGATGTCAGATCTAGGCGCCCATGACCGATGTCAGCCTAATACTTTGATATCCGGGCCGACCGAGGACAGCGGACTACCCATAAGTAAGGACTGCAGCAATGTGAGATGAAGAACATCAGTTTCTTCACCACCCTATCAATGTCCTCATCGGAAAGGGTCCTGGAAGACCTGGAAGATAAAGTAGGAGATCTGGATCTCCCTACAGAAGGGAACATTCATGAAGGAGAACCCGGTCAAAAAACTGGAGACCAGCTCCGAAAGGCTGGGAGCCGATACGGACTTAGTCAAAAGACTACCTCCTTTTGGCACAGAGGGCAATGGAACTGAAGAAGGAGAAGCTGATCTAGCAACTTTCTCTGGTGGCTCCGAATAAGCAGACGGAGCCGGAGAGCGCTTCTTGGAAGTCTTTTTGTCCTTTTTAGCTGGAGAGGATAATGCACTGGAAGACTTAGCCAAGTCTTCCTCAAAGGAGTGTTTAAGCAGTCCTTTCAAAATGAGCTTGTTCTTTCTCTCCTGTAGCACACGGGGACTGAAGAAATGACAAAACAAGCAGGACTCTTGGAGGTGAATAGCCTCCAAGCAGTACACGCACACAGAGTGCCCATCAGTTAAAGACATTTTATTGCTGCATTCAACACACTTTTTAAAACCCGAAGGCCTGTGTTCCTTAGGATCCTTGGACATGCTGAAAGGAACAAATTAATACGTACACGCACTAGACCCAACTAACAACAGAGACTCTAACTCAAACAGCCCAGAAACTGGTGGAAAAACAACAGGGAGGACTAGGTCCTCTAACTCAAACGGGCCTAGCCCAGGGAAACAAAGGAAGGAAAGCACCACTAGCCAGACACAACACTAAACGCTAACATAATGTAGCACCAAACCAAAGACCACAAGAAACAATGGGGAGGACTAGGTCCTCTAACTTAAACAGGCCTAGTCCATGGGGAAAGGAAATAAATGGGATACCCAAACAGTCAGACAAGGGTACAAAAAACAGCCAGAGAAACAAATACAGGCAGTAAAACACCACTACCACACACACAGAGCTATGAAAATAGCTTTTCTGAGCAACAAGTCAACAGTTTATAAAAATTTTATAAACAATATACCTAGCCACGGCCAAAAGCGAGACTACGTCTGAACTTAAGTGGCAAACGAGATCTGGGGAATAGACCTGTTGCATGATGGGATACCTCTTAGCCATGATCCAATTGAAGACTTCAAGCTAGGGTACGGCCGGGCCTGAGCTGAGGTTCGGCTCCGAACCCACTGGTAGGAATGAAGGGGAGACTGGACTACATAACATCACCTATTTACCTTTACTGGAGAAATTTGCTAAGAAAACAGGAAGGTTGGTAGACTGATTTAGAAACCGCCTCTGGTTCAAAGAAAGGATTTATTCTTAGAGTAAATCTGTCCTTGTGGAAAACCAAACAAGGGGGTTTACTAGACAGTGAGTTTAACTCCTAGCAAAGGTGATGGCCACCAAAAATAGAGTTTTCCATGCCAAAAATTAAGTCAATCTCAGCTGCAGGTTAAAAGAGGAATCTAGTCAAGTCAAGGCCTGTAACACAATGGTAATACCCCAAGGAGGGGCAGGATCCTCGAGTGGAAGTCGAAGAAAGACGGTACCCCTAAGAAAAGCTTTAGACAATCTATGGAAGGCAATGGAGGAGTGGTTCTCTCCAATATGAAAACTGAAGATGGCTGCTAGTTGAACCTTGACAGTGAAGTAGCTGACTCTGCCATGAAATATAGTTGCCAGAAAGTTCAAAATAGCTGGAAGAAGAGCTGAAAAAGCATCCAAGTTTTTGCTGGAAGCCTGGATAGAAAAGCTCTTCCACTTACTTTTACAGATCTTCCTGGTGGAAGGTCTTTGTGTAGAGGTCAAAATGTAAAAAACTTGGGAAGAAAGCCTTGACTGTCTAGCCATCACTGAAACTGAAGAAACCATGCGGTCAGTTTGAGGGCTTAAATATCTGGGTGAGGCAACCCGGACAAGTGAGACAGAAGATCTGGAGTGGAGAAAGGATGAATCAGATGAGACCACAGGAAGGGAAATGACACTTGTAGAGTCCAAAAAAGAAGAAATGTGGATCAAAGAGGCCTTTCTTCACTATGCATTCTGAAGAAATTTCAGAATGACAAGGGTAGGAGAAAAGGGGGACTACTGTGGATCACAGCATCACTCAGTGACTCCCCTTCTTTGGGGATAATGGCAAAGTACCTCTTGGGAAGGCAAAAAATACTGCAGCAAGGTTGGTCCCAACAGCTGAAAATCTGATCTGTCATTGAAGGATTTGGGAACTACTTATGAGGTGAGAAGAGTGGACCTGCTCAACCTGTCCACTAGAACACTGGATTTCCCAGAATGTGTACTGCTATTAGAAAGCAGTGAGAAGACATTGTCCACTGCAACATTATCAAGGTCTCCCGAACAAGCAGTAGGATCATGTTCCTCCCTGTTTGATGATGCACCAGAAAACTGACATACTGTCTGTCTGGAATGAAATCACACCTGTGAGGAGTGTGTCCTGGAAAGCCTGCAATATGTGGAAGACCACCATCATCTCCAAGATGTTGATGTGAAGACTGGCCTCTGCAGGGAACTACAAGCCTTAGATAGTCTTTCTCAAGAAATACCTCCCCACCCAACCCTAAGTGGTAAGAGTCCATGGTCACTGTGGCTTGGGTAGAGGGTAGTACAAAAGGATGACCCCCTGGGAGATTATCGGAGACTCCAGCCATCACTGAATAGGAGTCCTGCATATCTTTGTAAGAGATACCTGAATACTCATGGGCTAGCATCTGACTGACCACTAAACTGACAATGTCCACTGAAGCACCCTCATGTGATATCTGGTAAGAGGAATCAAAGTGATGGCAGCAAACAACAAGCCAAGAAGACAGCGGATCAAATTTGTAGGTGGATTTTGACAGGAAAGGACAGCAAGCTCATGTTTATGGACTGTGTAAAAAATGATTTGTGGAAGTCTGGCAATTTGTAGTTTCGTCCAAAACAGCTCCAATGAATTCCAAAGTCTGAAAATGGTGAAGTTTGGACTTCACTGCATTCACTATAATGCCTAGTGTTAAGCAAAGGTGCAGCAAGAAGTCCCTGGTTTACAGAGAATTCCACGTGGGGGCAACCATGTCATCCAGGTATGGGAACACACAGAACCCCTGCAGCCTGAGATGAACTGCAACCACTGCTTTGCACTTCGTGAACATGCAGGGGCCTGGTGAGATCAAAGGGCAGGGTTGTGAACTGGAAATGACTGGCTCCTGGACAGCATTGAAGAAACGTTATGGTGCAACTTTTCATTTGTATGTGGTAGTATAGATCTTGAAGGTCTATCAGACCTATCCAATCATCCTTCCTTCACAATGGAAAGAGGGACTGCACTATGACCTTCCAGATTTTCATTTGCTTTACAGATTACTTCAAATGACTAGGTCCAAAAACAGACTTAGGGACCATTCTTTTTTTAACACTAAAAAATGTAAGTAAACTCCTGAACCTTGCTGGTCTGGTAGGACCTCTTGAATGACTTGATTTTTTAGCAGCTGCTTTATTTCTAATGTTGTTGCTTCCCTTTGGGGGGGTGGAATATCTGAAGTTTCTTTAAGTGCAGTGGAGGAGAGAGAAAAGGGATAGAGTAGCCTCTTGTTATAATTATCTGCACCCATACATTTTGAGTGATGGATGTCCAGGCAATGAGGTGTAGGGATAAGCATCCCCCCTTACTGCCTCCCGAGTATGGCAGTCAGACAAATGATCAGGACATACAGGACAAAGAACTCAAACCCTGGTTCTGCAGGCCATCTCTGTCATGGGGCAATGTCCACCATTAAAGTTCCTCCCTCTGCCTCAGGGGGGTCTGTCACCATAAGTGTCAGTTGCAAATCCTTGTAACTTGCAGGACCACAGTTTCTTCCCTCCCTTCTAGTTTATGGAAAAGGTCCCCTAGGAGGGTAGAAAACCAGACTCTTATGGCAGACATGGTCTTACCATCTTTTTCATTCCTGGATAGTGTTTCTTTAACCTCTGGACTGAAGAGTGTCAATCCATTATGGAGAAAGATGTCTTAAAGTGCTCCACAAAATCACATAAACACATGCAATGCTGGTGCCCACAACCCTAGAGGTGTCTTCTGTCGTACTAGAGATGAGGTGCACTGAGACATTAGACAGAGATTGAAGGGTGGCCAACTGCAAGTCAACAGAAATCCTCTCCTCAACAGAAAGGAACACTGAAAGATTTGGAGAGCTCTTTGGTCAAATCCCTCTGAAAACACATACCATGCACCCTAACAGGCAAAGGTCATCGATGCACAGACTCACTTCCCAAACCTGTCCACTGGCCGAGACTCCCTGTTAGGGGGATGAACAGTGGAACTCTCTTCACTCAGTTTCTTTCTGTTGGCTGATGCCGCCACCACCATGGAATCAATGGCAGGATCCTTGCTTTAGTAAGGATGGTCTTTTGGGAAACCAAAATTTGCCACATTTATGCGAGATTGACTTGGCCATGTCTGGTTCCTTTCATGGCTGCTTAGAGGTTAAATATGCCATCTCATTCATGGGAGGGGCCACCCAAAAATAGATGGACCAGCCCCAAAAGCCTTAAGAAAGACAGACTCCTCAAGATGGTGTTTCTGAGAATCAATCCTCTTTCTGTCAAAGCATTTCTAGTATTTCACTGAATGAGATGTCCTCGGGGGGGGGGGGGTATCTGAGAGATTCTTTCCCCTCATCAAAGTCAGTATCTTTAGTTAGGGATGCCTGTGGAGAGCCAATGTGCCTTCGTTTACACTTATGCTTCCAATGAACCTCCCCAGGGAATTCTCTGGGGAGGACATGGATGCTGATTAGGGGTCCTCATAGTGGAGATACTCAAGACTTTTACAAGTTGGCTGTCCCAAGGAGAGAAAGCAGTAGGACCCAGGAAAATCCTTTGGGGGAAGCAAAGGATTTAAGCCTGAAAGTGAAGTCTGCTCCACAGAATGACAAATAACTTTTTCAAAACTATTGAAGATGGAGCTTAAGACTGCACCAGAAAGCCTTCCTATAGAAACTGTGGTATCAAACGATTGCATTTTGAAGTCACATTGAAACTGATATCAGAGCTAACCTGTTCACTGCCAAAGATGGGGGGGGGGGGACGTCTCTAAGAGTCACTCACCACCAAATGGATCAGAGATGCTGCCATTCTCAATGGAAACCAGGTCTTTGGATTAGCCTCAATAACAAAGGACCTACTGGGGAAGGAGAAATACTCTGAAAAGGTGATAGAACCATGCCCCCAACCCTAACAAGAGTCAGAGCCAGAAGAACTCCCAGCTGGATTTGGGTCCTGAGGAACTTCCTCATCATCCTAGCCATGTCTGCTTTTGACAGACTACTGAAGGACCAAACTCAGCAGGGTGAAGAAGCAGTGGAAGAAAGTCTGAAGATGGAAGAGAGGTCTCTGTTAAAGGATATGTGAGATCAGATCCAACACGGGAGAAGTACCAGATCCAATAAGAATACCTTCTGATGCAATAGTCAGGCCCAAAGTTTTCAAAACCTTCAAGGACAGTGCCAAAGAAGGAGAGCAATCAGGAGATTGCTTTTTGTTTCCTTGAATTTCTCTTTATCCTTGGCTTTCTCATGGCTCGTTTCAGCTCTGTATTTTGCTTCCAGCTTCTTAGCTGAAGGAGAAGCAGCAGAGGAAGGAGAGAAGTGAGCAGGGAAAACTTCTCCTACAGAGGCACGAAGGAGGCTCTTAATAGCAAGTTTATTGCTTCTCTCCACAAGAGCTCTGATGCCAAAGAGCAACACAAACTGGGCATTGTTTGATAAGGTTGGCAGCTCCCAAACAATAGACACACGCATGTGCATTTGAGTTGAGGATTTTGTGGCACAAAGCCACAATTCTTGAAGTCCAAAGATTTGTTAGACATTTTCAATAATCCAACCAGCTACAAAGAAGTTAATAATAATAATCGCACAAATTTTTAGAAAACACTTTACATACTATTAAAACCTACAAGAACTATGACTATCACTCTAAATATTATAATAGAAAAACACCTAAACATTAACTGTCAACAACTACAAAGTGCCAACAGGCAAACAGAGAGGGTATAAGGGGGGGATATATATATATATATATATATATATATATATATATACACACATATAAATATATGTATATATATATATATATATATATATATATATATATATATATATATCTGAGTAAGGGAAGGCACAAGAACTACAAAAAACAAATACAGGATAAACCTCAGAGAAAAACAGTGAATATCACAAGAAGATTAGCATTTAACCTTGATTAAATGAGCCTCAGCAAAGGAGACCACATCCATAGCATTCGAGCAGAAGAGATATGAGGTACTTCTCTCTCTTTATAGGGGCTTATGGATAAGGTGAGAAGCCTCAGCACTGGATCAAAAGGCTGAGAGTGGCTGAAGTTGGATCTGAAATGAATCCGATATCTGATACGAATTTGCTGAATGCACGGAAGAGACAGCATGCAGCAATAGGATTAACTAAAGCTACAGCTGCCAGGTCAGGTTTGGGATGAGTGTATAAAAACATAAAAGAGTGAGGAACTTTATACATACATTCTGCCTTTTTAGGGGCAGCAGCTTAACTATAAGAAAAATTGCAGGCAGTGACATGCTCATCCTCCAGAGCTGACAGAAGTGAATGAATCGATTCAGGTTCTAGAAATTCCTTCTGTAACAGCTCATAGTTTTTTCTGAGAAAATAAGAAACCTCAGTATTCTCCCATTGAAAACACTGGCACATTCTGGAAAAATTCTCAGAGAAAGATAAACCTCATAGGGAAAAATCAGAAATTGAACTGAATCAGATAACAGAAGAAATCCCAGTATCTCTCCTTTCATCTTCCTTTCCAGATTCAGAATCTTGAATCTCTTCAAGAAAAGAAGTAGCTCTCTTTCATCTACCACAAACAGCTATGTAAGAAAGAATAGTCTGAATTAAACCCAGAGTCAGATTCATTAAACTATAACTATCGAAGAAAATTTGAGGAGGAGTAGATACATGTTAAGTTAGTTTTTTTGACATGAAAAATGGAGCCAAACAGTGTTATTAATGGCAGTAGCAGGTCGCTCGGGGATGGACACAACACTCTGACCAAACAAGGAAATCTTCCCTGTTCCCTCTCCCAGGACTGACAAGAGTGGGTCTCCCCTGCCCACTGAGGGGCTAAACCTCAGCATGTAGTGGCTGTTACACCAGAAGGATTCAGGGTAAAAGATGAGTGGTTTAAGGAACAATCCATGGCCACAGCAGAGTCACCACCTGTGGCTGAGGAAAATTGTTAGCTCACTGTGGTAGCAAAGGCTGTTTAATTCTTTCTTTTTTGTGGCTGGAAGGACTGACAGTGAGATCAGTAGTTTGTTGCATGGTCCAGCCAAAATCTGTCTCTTTTTTCCAGGGAAAAAAAGCAGCAACAGCCGGTAAACATTTAAAGTCTTTACAAGTCACTTTTTCACACAAACGAAAAACATGCTTTATTTTACTTTTTTGTACTGACAACATATTTCAAACAATTTCTCCACAGAAAAAATGATTTTCAATTACTTTCAACAACTTTTTAACCAAAAAGAAAAAAATATCTGCATTCCCACTTAAATGTACAGTTAAGGCTCATAACAGTCTGTTAAAACACAAACTTATAGCTTAAAAATAACTTTCCAAAACAGGAAAGGACAATAATGCAAACTATTTTTTTAAATGTGGAAGGGAATGAACCTGCCCAGTAAAGGAATAGCACAAGCTGACTGGAGATCCTTGAAAGCCTGCAAAACAGCACTCTCTTCAATGGCAAGAAAGTGCAGAAGGGTCTGGCACTCAAACCTGCCGATTTAGTTAGCTCAGCACAAGATGACTGATGGTTTGGCCACGTGGAAGGTGTCTTGAAGGCTTTGAAAGCTGGCCGACTGTTACAGTCTTAGGGCAGGATAGCATCCATATAGCTACTGCTACTATAGCAGTGATCAATATGATCACCATCAGATGGCATTCATGTGGATGTATGGAGGTCAGAAGGGAAGAATGTGATAAAGATCTGGAAGATTTTGTTTAACAATATTTTAAAAGAATATGAAGCACCAACATCTTAGAAGAAAGCTGTGGTGGCTGAATTACCCAAAGACAGTAAAGAACCATCGGACCCATCTTCGTATAGACCAATTTCAATTTTAAACCATGATTATAGTGTTAATGTCTATATTAGCTAAAAGAAAGAGAAAAATGTTACCATAATTAATAGATATCAAGTGGTTTTGTGGAGAAAAGACAAACATTTGACAACATTAGCAGAATTATGATGATCCGGAGGGAAGCAGAGTGTAAGAAAATACTATTGGTGGTGGTGGGCTCTGATGCAGAGAAACTATTCAACCGAGTAAGCAGGAATTTTATGAGTAGGGAGATAGAAGCATTTGCATTCCCTGATACAATAATAATAAGTTTAATTAAGAGGATATATGAAGGATTGGAGGCAAGAAGTAACGTGGGAGGGTTCCTCTCTGATAAGCTGTATTTAAACGTAAGAGTCAGATTTATTTATTTATTTTATTTTACATTTGTTAACCAGGAAAGTCCAATGGACAAATGTCCCTTTTCAGTGAAGGCCTGGGGAGAAAAGATCCATATATAACTAATGTATAAGATCAGAAACAGCACAGACATTACATTAAAATTAAGATCAGAAATAGTACAGACAGACATTACATTAAAATTACTACTGACACTGGAATAATACATTACTAGAGTATGTCATCTTTCCCTTTTGTTATTTGCATTATATTTAGAGCCACTGGCAAAGAAAATAAGGGACTCAGAAATTCAAGGATATAATTGGTATGGTAATCAAGAAAAGTTGGTTTTATTTGCAAATGATATTTTGAACTTGATAAATCCAGAAAAGGTCATCCCACTGTTGTGGAACATTTTCGGCCAGTTTCAAATCTTTTCAGTATATATAATTAATTAAGATAAAGCAAAGGCTATAGCTGTAAATTATGTACCAATACACAAATTGGTTCAGCAATACCCATATTTATGGGGACACAATAAGACAACATATTTAGAAGTATGGATTGAATATGCTTTTGTTACGGCAGCTAAAGAAATGTGGGAAGAGACTAAAACATAAAGAAAAAACTGCCAGAAAGGATAAAAAGCCAGTAAAACAAATTGCTCCACGGCTGCAAAGGTGGCACTGGAAATCCAGAGGCAAAAAAGTCCAAAACAAATGCTGGTTCTCCTTCTTCCACACCAGTAGAAAATAAAAGGCTGCCAGTAGAGTAAAAAAACCTTCGCTTTATTGTAGAATATTCACACCAACAATCCCATCAAGCGCTTTCGCTCAGCCCTTTGCTGAGCTTTTTCAAGATAAAATAACCTTCAAATGAACACTCCTTATATACATTTAAAATTCAGCTAATTGTGTAATTAATTGTTTAATTGGAAAAATTTTTTTCATTTAACCCTTCATTTCCTTTTCCTACAAGGGATGTTTTTAACCAGCCTTTGCAAAATGAAAGTTGTTACATGTTGAAATGCAAAGTGCTGCAAAACCCATTCGTTTTTAAACTCATTAAGTTGCTATTTGGTATGCACAGTAAAATAAATAAATCCATCTACAAACCTCAAATTACTAAACCATTTTTTCTTTTTCCCAAAGGGGATATTTTCAAACAGTTTTTGCAGAATAAAACTTATTACATAAAAAAATGTAGAACACTGCCAATTTCCATTAAATGTACACAATATTAAAATAAATCCATCTGCACACATCAAATTAATAAACCAAATATATACATTTAAATGCTCAGGCCTTCTTATAAATAATATTCAACCAGGTATATATTAAACCATATGTCTGTTTAATGATTTAAAAATTCAAAGTTTATGTTGCCTGTCAATAATTATCATGAAACTTACTCTCTGGAGAACCCTTTCAGTTGATCCTACAGACACTATGGCCTTGAATTTATAATTTTGCCTTTCTTAATTTCAAGACGCTGCTGATACTGCAAGCATCATTTAGACCTGGCCGTCTTCCTGCATCTAGTCTTAGCTGCCATATCAATTCTTTGTATTCCAACAGGGTCTCCCAATCACCCCCTCTAACATCTGCTTTTACCTGTTCCAAAATGATGAATTTAATCTCCATATCAGGACAAAAAAGGGAATGTCTATAAAAAGCATTAGTTTCCTTTTTTTTAGTTATGTCATAAAAATGCTCATAAATTCGTCTTCTTAAAGTTCTCTCCATTTTTCCTATGTAAAAACTTTTGCATTTCATACATAAGCCCAGGTAAACAATAAATTTAGCATTACAATTATAATAGCCCCTCGGTTGACACAAAAATTTTCTTGATGGTAAATATAATTTGTGTCCATTAAATATCGCTGGGCATTGTTTGCACATTCCACATTTATATGTGCCTTCTTTTTTATTGTTCACATTTAAACCTGTTTGTTTGGTCTGTTTCATTTCCAACATTTCTTTTAAGTTGGTACCCCTCCGTCTAACGAATCTGGGAAACTCTGGGATCATACTGCCCAACCTGTCATCCAGTCTCAAAATTGGCCAGTATTTTCTTACACAGCTTTCTACAGTGCTCGAGTCTATACCAAAAGTATGAATGTATACCTTTTGCTCTAAATTTTGCAATCTATTGCTTGTTTGGCAATTTAACATACCTGCATTAATCAGCAGTGGTTGGTATTTCGTCCCCCTATTGGTGCTCACTTCCTTTGCCAGTTCCTCAACCAAACCACTTGGGTACCCTCTTTCAGAAAATCTTGCTTTTAAAAAATTAACTTCTTCTCTGAAAAATTGTGATGTATTACACATTCTGGAGGCACGAATAAATTGACCCTTGACTATTCCTCTTTTTTGATAATCAGGGTGATTACTTTGAAAATGCAAAAATGCATTTGAATAAGTGGGTTTCCTAAGCACTTTAGAATTAAACCTATTATTGACATTATCCTTAACTAAACACACATCCAAATAATTTAAGCTATCTAAGCTTAAAGAATGTGTAAAAGTTAAGAAGGAGGTGGTGGAATTGATGTAATCAATAAATTCCTGGACACTGGCCCTGGTGCCTTCCCATATAAGGCAAATATCGTCAAGAAATCTGACATAATGCCTAATATATCGTGACCATTCTGTGCCAAAGATGTATGTCTGTTCCCATTTATGCAACACAATGTTTGCATAAATGCTGGCACAGGCTGCCCCCATTGCAACGCCCGATTTTTGTCTAAAAAATTGGCCATTAAAGCATATAAAATTGTTTTCCAGAACCAATTCCATAAGTTCCACCAATAAATTGGTGGTATTGGGAACAAGCTTAGCTTCATTGACTAAAACATCACTAAACCAACTTAATCCTGTAAAATGCGGTATACTGGGAAACAGTTGAACAATATCTATAGTAACTAATAAAAAATCTGGATGGTATTCTAGGGATTGTAAGCCCCTGAGGAAATCCCAAGAATCCTTGCAAATGTATTTTAAAGAGGCTGTAAACTGTTTCAAGGTATGATCTATAAATTTCCCAACAGGTTCTGTAATACTCCCCTGTCCCGATACTATAGGCCTAAAGTTTAAGGGATCCAACCCTTTGTGTGTTTTCGGGATCCCAAATATTACAGGAATTCTTGGTTTGGCAACAGTTAAAAAGTTATACAATCTTTCGTTAAAAACACCTTGCAAAAGGTGATCATACAAAATGAAACCAATTCTGGAATATGCCATATGTAGCTCATTGCTGGATACCTGTTCATATTGCTCTGGGTCCTGCAACATCCCATTAATATGGTGAACATATTCAGTGTTATACATCAAAACAAGACCCCCCCCCTTATCTGTTTTCATTGCCCTGCAGTTACTGCTTCTAAGTTCCTTAATCAAGTTCATCTCCTTCATGCAAATATTTTTCCAATTAATCAATTAATTACACAATTAGCTGAATTTTAAATGTATATAAGGAGTGTTCATTTGAAGGTTATTTTATCTTGAAAAAGCTCAGCAAAGGGCTGAGCGAAAGCACTTGATGGGATTGTTGGTGTGAATATTCTACAATAAAGCGAAGGTTTTTTTACTCTACTGGCAGCCTTTTATTTTCTACTTGTGTGGAAGAAGGAGAACCAGCATTTGTTTTGGACTTTTTTGCCTCTGGATTTCCAGTGCCACCTTTGCAGCCGTGGAGCAATTTGTTTTAGAGACTAAAACATATTACAATAAATAAGAAATTGGAAGCCACTGTTTATGGATATGTATCGCTAAGATGCAAGCAGTGAAAATGTTTTTAGTCCGTTTAGTTTTATATACAGGTCAGGCATTTTTATTAACCAAGGGTGAAATTGTGGACAATACTAAAGAGTTGAAGGAATTTATCCGAGGAGGGAAGAGGTCAATAGTTGAGAGGTGATCCTCCCAAAAGAACAAGATAGTTTAGGATTACCTGATTTGATGGGGTATTTTAAAACTACACAATTAGGGCTGATACACGTAACACAAGTAGGTTATAATTCAAAGTAGAAAGGGATGGATAATAATGAAGTACAGGAGAAGTTCAATAAATAAGGAGAGCGTGGGATTTTGGATGCAGATCCTTAAGAAGGCTAACAACTACCATACAGACTACTATATTCATCAAGTTGCAAAAAAAGTACTTTAAAAAGTAAACCAATACAGGAATGGTGAAAGGAGATTTGGCCAATAGGAATGACTAAGTAGGGGTGCAGAAAATAGACAAGACAGGGTTGGAATTTACTGGAGAAAACTGGAACCAAGATTCAAGGAACAATTTATTAGACAGAAAAAGGTAACAGACTGGGATGAGGCCAACAAGATATTTGCATTGTAGGTTAGAGACTGCCTTCTCTAGCAGGGATTGATAGACTACAGGCAAAGAGAAAAGGATGGGGGAGTCCTATGTGAAAGACCTACTCTAGTCAAGTTTGTTGTCAAATCTGGAGCAAATGTTGGTGTTAAAAAGGGGAACATTTGTAGGGTATATAAAATAGTTCACAATAATTAAAATAATCAAACATTGGAAATTAGGAAAAATTAGGAGGAACGAGTAGAAATTTTACAAAGGAACACAGGAATGGCATATGTATTGCTTTTAAATATGCAACAAAGTCCACAAGATTAAAGCTTTTGCCTGGAAGTGTTTGCATAGGTGTATTTAAACCCCAAGCAGACTTTAAAGACTAGATATATGTTGGAGTTGTGATGGGGAAGTAAAAGGTAACTGGAAACATTTTTTTTAGTCTAATGACCTGGCAGATTTTTAAAAATTTCTTGTATAGTAAGTACTCTGCCAGAAATATTGGGGGAATAACCAAGGAAATGATTCTTCTGAGATGGGACACAGGATCTGAATTGCCTTGCCCTAGCAAGGCCTTATTAAATGTAATGCTTTTGGCTTACAAAAAAAACAATTACTAGAAAATGGAAATCAGAATCTAAACCAACTGTAACTGAAGTATTAAATGTCATTAAAGAGATAAAAGAACTTGGAGTAAGACCTTTAGAAAAGGGAAGGAGCAAATTACATAAAAATAAATGGAAGTTGTGGGAACGGTACGTGCAGAATAATGCCCTGGAGGAGCAGTAGTGAGGTTTAAGAGAAGGAGTAATGGTGTGTATGACAGTTATAAAGAAAGAAAAGATATATGCAATGTATAATGTATTAAAAACTGTTTTTACTTTTCTTTTAATGTATGTGCGCTATCTCTTATGTGAAAATTTAATAAAGGTTTAAAAAATAGTTCTCTCTCGAAATACTCAACTTCCACAGCACAGTTTATCATTTCCACTGTGAAGTGTTCATAGACACCTTCCTCTTTCCACTCAGGAAAAAAACCTTGTAGAAACAACTATTTCTAATGTCTTTAGTAAGAGGTGTTTTTCAGTAATTGAACAGAGCACTCTGGGAAAATATCCAGCTTCAAGCCATAATTGTGCATGCAACCCTCCCTGCTCGACCTGCTCTTTGAAGTGTAAAATTAATTCCTCAGCCTGTTTGCTAGAATGGTTATTGCTGGCTCAGTGGGCATTCTCCATCTGCTGCTGAAATTCAAAAGATATGTGTCAAATGTGTATCTAAAGCAGTAACCTAGCATTGCATTCAAAATAAATGTTGAACTAAGATGCTTTGAGTATGTACCATAGCAGCTAGTCTAGGTTGGTAAGGAACATTTGTTTGGTTTTTGTTTGAAAATGGATTCCTATCAATTCTCACTGATACTTCAAGAGAAAACCTCAGTACTTGACAATATAGGCATTATGACTGATAATGCATAAGATGAGGGCCTATACTACACTGAATATTTAACTAAATAGACTAAAATGCCTGGATCCCTTTTCTGTGAGAAGGTTGCTAAGATAAGCTGACACTCACTGCCAGTTTAAGACCACTAGGTTAAATGTCCCAGAGAATTGTTGATTAAAAAAAATACCCTGAAAGAAAGGGATACTTCTTGTTTTCCCTGTGAAATGTAATATGTAAACTGTCAGAAGCTTTTCGAAATTAATTTATACCCTAATGATTCAACACACTTTTTGTTAACTATCACCTTAAATGTAACCTTCTTTCCACCATTCCTCCTCTAAACTTAGTTGCATGGTACATTCACTTAAAAGCTTTCTCCTACCTTCTGCTTGATTTTTACTCTCTCCTGCATACCTTCCTTTACTGCAATTTTATCCTCTGTACAGCCATCTCCCCATTTCCATCTCCTTTGTTTTACTTTTTTTCATTTGCTTGTCTGTTAGAGCTTCCTTTTCTTCCAATCTTCCACAAGTCTTTTTCCTCACTTTCCATCTCCATTTAACTCTTAGTCGTAAGTCTTAATCCACTTTCACTGAAATTTTTTTTTTACCTGATCTCTCCTTTCATTTTCATGTCTTTCTACTGCATATAATGCTGTTTTGTTATTTTTCATACCTTGTTGTTTTATACTTTCTCCTATATCAACATGTATATATTGGCAATTCCACTCCTGCTTCTGTTTTTACTTCTTCGTTTAATCATGCACTCCATCACAATGCAGTTAACAACAATTCATGTTTTCTGTCTAGTCATGATAGTATACATCTACTGTAAAGTGTTTATGGCCTGATTTCAGCAACTTTTTGAGATGCTAGCGAGTCTTTCTCATGGGCATCAATATAGGATTCATGAAGTTCCACGTGATAGAACCATATAATCACCAAGCTTTGTAATACCAGGAAAAGAACGTTGAACAAAAGTAAAAAACACTAATTCCCAGAATGTTAGAGCCCTTGTCACTGAAACAAACAAACTTAGGAGCTAAATAAAATTCACCAAAGCCAAGTCTGAGGCTAAAATAGTTATCCAAGCCAAAGACAATCACAAGGCATTTTTAGTTATGTTCATAATCTCAGAAGCACAACACAACAATGGACTGAGCTGATTGTGAATGATGTTACCTACACTGAGGCTGAAGATATAATGAACCTAAAAGGCAATAAATTTAGCTCTAATTTTCCCCCTCTCTCCTGTCCATCAGTCCCCTCAAGATATACATGAAACTGGTTCTCCTACAGCTATCACACAAGACCAAGTCCTACAAGTGCTAGCAAAAGTTAAAAAAAAAACTGCATCATTGGGTCCTGACAATATTCCTGAATGCATACTAAATAGCATACCCCTAACAACACTGTTCAATCTCATCTTCCATACAGGTTTTGTACCAAGCGAGTGGAGAACAGCTATAGCCATTCCTCTGCATAAGGAAGGACATTCCACAGACCCAGGCAATTACACAACTGTAAGTCTGATCAGCCTCATATTCAAAGCCATGGAAAGCCTTATCACGGAATTAATCAATCAGAACATATGGAACCTTCAAACACTAGACCTGTCTCAGTTTAGATTGAAAGACAGGTCATGCTTACTCACCCTGGTGGATTTTTTTGAAAAGGTCACCAAAGCAATGGATGAAGCCAGAATGGTACAGAATGCATACCTAGAAGTGGCCAAAGCTTTTGACATAACTTCCAAATCAGGCATAGTAGAAGAGCTAAATAAACTAGGAATAAACTCATATGTCACTTGCTACATTCGCATATGGCTCACATATAGGACACAGATAATCAGAATATGGAAAGTTACCTTTACAAAGAGATGAGTCCCCCAGGGTTCTGTGCTGGGACCTCTCCTGTTTGGCATCTCTTTTTGGTAGTGAAAACTAATGCCAAAGGGCTCTGGCTGACTAAATCTGCATATGACTATAAGCTAGAAACAGTCATTGAATCCCTAAATGACTTAGCCATCATGCAGGAAGGTTTGTCTCAAATAAACAACTGGTGTCAAAATCATGGTCTGAAACTTGATGCAAAAAAAAAAATGAAAGAAAAACCTTACACAACTTAGAAGACATCAGAGACAAATGATTTTCACCTGAATGAAACTTGGAAATGGCAGCCAACTGTACTTTAATAGTAGAGAAACTAGCCTTCTCATAAAAAATGAAAGCTAAAAATTCAAGGACAGTGGGAACTGGGGCAGTAAAAGGGTCCAAATCTCTCTTAAGGGCCCATATTGAAAATCTCTTCCATTTACTTTTGTAGATTTTCCTGGTAAAAGCCTTTTGAGAAGGCAAGAGAATATGCCAGACTGGGCAGGTAAGCCTGGACGGTCTAGCCATCACTGGAACTGGAAAAACTATGTGGTCAACTTCAGGCCTGTTATGTCCGGGTGAGTCATCCTGCCAGATGAGACAAGAGGTCAATGTGGCAAAGGAAGGGAAATCAAATTTGATAAGTCCAAAAAGGTACAATGAGAATAACTCTGATATTCAACCAGTATCCTTTCTATAGAAATTTGGGGATTAGCAGTAACATGGGATAAGCATAAAGGAGAGCGGAGAGCCAATCATGAACTACAGTATCTCTTGCTGACTCTCCCAAAGGGGGGACCAGGGTGAAGAACCTGCTACACTTGTTGAGGGGAAAAGCAAAAACATTGCAGCATAGTTGGCCCCATCAATGGAAAATTCTCTCTGCCACTTCAGTGTTGACAGACCATTAATGAAGCATCAGAATGGACCTGATTAATTTGCAAGCATGTTGGCTTTCCCCAGTATGTGCACTGCTATAAGAAAGCAGCTGGAAGAGATTGTCTATTGCCACATTCTCATTGCCTGTGAGAGGATAAGATCTGCTTCGCCCGTGTTTGTTGATGTACCAGACTAGAAACATATTGTTCATTTGAACTGCAATCATTCCAGAGAGGAGAGAATCCTGAAAGGCCTATAATGCTAGGAGGACTGCCCTCATCTCCAGGACACTGATCTACAAACTGGCCTCTTCTGAGGACCATGTACCTCGGACTGTACTTCCCAAGAAATGCCTCCCACCCCAAGTTGGGAGGTCTCCATGGTCACTGTGGCCACTGGTAGTGGGAGAACTGGACGGCCCTGAGAAACTTTGTCTGAACAGATCCACCAAAGAAGGTATTTCTAACAAACTTGTGTGATCTTGACTGGTGTGCACAAGGGCTGATAAACAATAGCCCACTGTATTGACAGAGTCCACTGCAGAGTCAGCATATGAAATCCGGCTAATGGAACCAGAGTAATTCCTGCTGCCATGGACCTTAAGGCTTGGAAGACTAGTCATACTGGAGAAGAATGCGAGATCAATTCCATGACCTGGGATCTGAGGGTTTTTACTCTTGTTGGAGGAAGTGAAGCTATCTAACTAACAGTGTATAGATGAGCACCTATGAACTCCAAATTCTGTATAGGTAAGAGCTGTGACTTGCTGTAGTTGAGTGTGATGCATGGATTGAGACATAAGTGGTGCAAGTAGTCCCTTGCTTGTATAAGTAGATGCCTGGTTGTAGAAATCAGGAGCCAGTTGGCTAGATACAGAAACACCTGGAATCCCAGTAGTCTCAGGTGAGCTACTACTACCACCATGCCCTGGGGGATGCGGCGAGTCCAAGGTGCATTGCTCTGAACCGGTAATAACTGTCTCCCAGACAGAAGCGCAGACATCTTCTGGAGTGCCTGTTTATTTTGATGTGATAGTATGCATCCTGAAGATCTCTTGAGCACATCCAAGCGTCCTTTTGCAGCAGGGGCAAAACAGACTGAAGCACAACCATCCAGAACTTTGAATATTTCACATGCTGGTTTAGTTTGCTGAGATTCAGAAAGGGTCTCAAGTCCCCTACTTTTTTTTGGCACTAAAAAGAATCCTGAATAGGATCCGGATCCTATCTGGTCTTGTGGGACCATCTGGATGACTCTCTTTCTAACAGCTTTTTGATTTCTAAGGTTGACACCTCTCACTGATTGGGTGGAACACCGGAGATTCTTTTCATTTTTGTAGGGGGAATTTGAGAAAATGGTATGAAATTACCTCTGGATATGATCCTCTGAACCCAAGTACCTTTTGTGATGGATGCCAAGACTTTGTGGTGGAGAGATTAAGTGTCCCTCACTGCCTCCAGAAATCAGCAGCTAGGCAACCTTTCAGAAGCTCTGGTAGGGTTTTGTAGGAGAAGGAATCACAGAAACCCTGTATCTGTGGGCCACCACTTCCACGATAGTGGCTTCTTTCAAATGCAAAGAGAGGAAATCAATCTACTCGAGTCTTGGAAAGGAACCTGTGACTTGCAAAATCACATCTGTCTACCTCCTCACTGATTCCCTGACAAGGGTCTCTGAAGGGTAGAAAAGTGGATCCCAATGGCAGACAAAGTCTTTCCATCTTATTAACTTCTTGACAGCATTTCCTTTACCTTTGGACTGAACAAGGATGATCCATCAAAAAGAACACTGATGAATGAAGACTTGAAGGGCTCCATAGAATCACACAGGCACATCCAGGCATGTCTCCTGATAGCTATGTCCAAACCCACTGTCTGATGTACCCTCTACAATGTGGGATATCCGATTTTCCAGGCAAGTTTGATATGGAGTGAAGGGTGGCCAGTTGTGAAGAAACCTTGTTATGGTCCTCCACAGACACAGACCCAAAAAGAGATTTTGAAAATTCCTTTGTCAAATCTCTTTGCACCCTTGCAAAGTGCACCAAAAAATTAGCAATTGTAGGGCAAAGTTCACTGAAGTGTGAATGCCTTTTGCAAATCAGTCCAAAGCTACTCCCTTTTAGGGGGATGGACAGATGAGCTCTGTTCCACAAGCTCTTTCTTAGTGGCTGCCACCACAACTATGGCATCTACTAGACCCCCACCTTGCTCCAGTGGTCTCTGTCCTGGGGGGGGGGGGGGGCTTAAAAATCTATTGGGTCACCTGGGGATAAGCTCCACAGTAACCTGCTCCTATCATGCACAGTGCGAGACAAAGTCTATCACGTCATCAGCCAGTGGGGTCACCAAAAACAAAGTTGGGCCAGTCCCGAAAGCCTACAGGAACACAGACTCCTCCTGGGAAGGCGGCTCAGAAGGCAATCAAGCTTTTGCTTGAGAAGTTCCAGAATTTCTCCAAAGGAGATATCATCAGGTGGAGATTTGGGGACTCCTCTCCTTTATCGAAGTCAGTGTCCTTGATGAGAGATTCTTGTAGGGGAATCTGCGTGACTCCTTTTGCACGTTTTCTTCCCCCAGCGACCTCATCAGTGGGATCATCTGGTGAGGTATCAGAAGTGACAGGTGAGTGCTGGAGGAGGACTGACTGGAGGCTTGATCAGGTTGGCTGTCCTAGTGGGATAGACCCAAGAGAGGTACAGAGCTCAAATCTGACAGTGGTATACAGATAGGATCCAAAGGGGGAAAAAGATGTCCTCTCTCTCTCCCTCTAGGCAGTGAGAAGGTCCTCTCCACTACCTCAAAGGCAGAAGATCCAGCAAAAACATCAGCCTGCCACACTACAGTTGAAGTCCCCTACACTGACATGCCCTGAATTCTCCTAGACCCCTGTCCTGATGAGGGAGTCAGACCTAAGCTGTCCAGCACTGAGGTTCCTAGGGGTAAGGAAGGCTCTGACAACTTCAGTCTCGACCCCAACCCCCAGAGGCAGCATTGATGTTTTGGCTCTATGAGTTGCCCTGCTCCAAAAGGGTCAGAACTGGGTGACTCAGGAACATGGTTGGAGTACAACGACTTGTCTTCAGATCCAAAGCGGACACTCTCAAAGATGTCGGATTGGAGGACTCCTAAACCACAGGTCAAATCGGAGAAGGAGAGACCATTTGAGGTTTGGTGGAGGGCAGGCTCACAGGTCTGATGGGGGATAGAGATGGAATTACCCCCAAATGGAACTGAGCTCTGAGGAACTTCATCATCATCCTATCCACCAGTGTTTTGGACACACTCTTGGAGAACCTAAGGGAAGAGCTGGTTGATGGTGGCCTGCAGTACTTCATTGGCATTTCCTGCAGGAACGGTAGGAGCAGCAGAGGACAGATCAGCTCCAGCAAGAATTGGTAGGATCAGATCCAAGCACACTCAGGCTTCAAAGTGGTGGAATCTGAGGGGGTTGGATCTGACTTCTTAGAAATCTTTGAAAAAGGCTCAGTTGTTAAAGCCAGTTTTGGTGAATGGTCAAAGGACCATTTTCTAGAGTCCTTGTCTTTTGCAGCAGATACAACCTTTCTTTTTTTTTTTCCAGATTTCTTGGCGGGGGGGGGGGTTGAGACAAAGTAACTAGAGTGGAGGAAGAGAAAGGAAAGAAGGAGGATCTTCAAAACCATTTTGTTCTTGCGATCTCTAAGTGCTCTTGAGTTAAAGACTGCACAGGTAGTGCAGTCAGTTTTGAAATGGGCAGTGCCCAAGCAGTAAACACACTCCCTGTGTGTATCAGAGCTGGGAATCTTATTTATTTATTATTTATTTAACATTTGTTTACCAGAAAAGTCCGACTAGGCACAAAGCCAATTTTCAGTGCAGGCCCTGGGAGAAACATTCCAGATGCATGTCTTATGCCCACAGGTACTGTATTTCGTAAAACCTGTATGTTTGTCTGACATGGTTTTACTAATACTCCAACAAACAGAGAAGGATAAGAATTTTTTTTTTAAGGCAAAGGATGTACAAACAGTGGTACAAAAACTACTCTGTACAGAGTAAGAAAGAGAGAAGAGGAAAAGAAGAAAAGTGCAACAGTGGTACACAGAGGAATACCCTAAACAAACAGGAAGGAACATCACAGCCTGACAAACAGAAATAGAGAAAATACAAAGGCAAGACAGGAAGGGTAGAAAGACAGAATAATAGACCAAAAATACGTCCAACATCCAATTGCTTAAGAGAAGGCAATCCTCATCTGAGTGATATGGTGGTAAACGAGATCTTAGATATGCTAGGTTAGTGAGGAATTGTGAGTAAAGGGAGGATCTTAAGAGTTGGATCTGTGAAACTGGAAAAAGCAGCCAAGCGCAGATGAGGAATGAATGAAAATGACAACATCAGATGCAATATTATATCCTTTTGGAAGTCCTAAGTCGTTCTATATTGCACAGTTTATAAACAAAGTGATTGTGTTTAGATCTAGGGATGTCACTGTCCCCTTTTACTCGGTCGTCGTTAGGCCACTCACTGAAATGAATGCCCACTTTGGCATGTATCTGAACAGACAGATGCAACTGCAATGCCCACATAGATACCTTACTAAAAAGATACAAGTCCTAAACAACAGGTCCTATATGGACCGACTCAAAGCTCTCCTTATCCTACAGACTGCTTACAGGTGTCCTGTGGATGATGGGTTTATTGCACATCAGCAAGTCAAATGGCATGAAGCTTGGTCTAGGGATCTAAACCTCTTCTGCAACATCAACAGAATGGTCAGGAAGGACAGGTATATTTCACACAGGATACTGCGTCTGTGGCACAGCCTCCCTCATCCAAATAAAACAAAGTTCATCCCTATCAATTTTCAAGCACAACTTAGATCTGTGGATGGGAAAGAGAAGATTTACCCCAGGACTGCTCCTTATACAACTAATGGCCAGAGACATTTCCTAAATGCTTTATCTCATGCATGAATCCCCTCAAATTATTATTAGTATGATCCCAGTTATTCCCATTAGGGGAAATGTATAATTATCAGCCAGTCTATACCAAATGGTATAGGTTATTTCAATTACAAAAAGGGAAATTGGCTAAGCTTAAAATGACCTGCAACGGCTGCTAGCCTAGTACTTAAATATGTGGAGGAAAACTTTTACTGCAGTTACAGTGTGTGCTGCTGCACTGTGTTCACAAAAGAAAGCATTAATCCTGTTTCATCATTAAGCCCACAATTGTCTGCTATTTTCCATTATTTTTTTTCTTTACATTCCTTTTGCCACCCTCCTCGATGACCATTAATCCCCCTCCTAGTGCAAGAGGGACCCCCTCCAATCCCATAAGATTCATAGCTGATAGGATTAAGACAATCTTAAGGCAGGTATGAAGGCTGCTTATGCCATACCACACTGTATCAGTCTATATATATATATATATATATATATATATATATATATATATATATATATATATATATATATAAATAAATACACACATACATACATACATACACTATACATATATATATATATATATATATATATATAAATAAATACACACATACATACATACACTATACATATATCAGACAAGGAATGTTTTTGTCCATGTAGCCTGAGGATCTGGTTTTAACCCCTCCACCACCACCACAGAGGTCTCATGCAAGGATGGGCTTCAAGTGTCCCTAAGAACTACTTGATACCCCCACCCCCCCACAGCCATATCACTCTTTGATGTGGAGCTCAAGACCATTTCTAACTCCATTTCTGTCAGCTGACAGACGCATCCACATTATCACATGGCTTAGCAATGCATCCTACCAATGTATCTCTCATCACTAGTTTGGTGAAATCAAGAGCACATCTTCGATCTGATGCTGCATACCAAGCTTCTCTATGTGATAGGCATCAGTACTACAGCAAACAGAACATCTACAAACCCGAAGAATGGATAAGCCAGTGTTAGCTGCTTCCTCTCACCCTGCCCTTCTCAACTCCTCCAACACCTGAGCATTACTCAGACTTGAGGCTGAACTGGTCAGAGATTTATTTCTCTGTGCCATGATGCCTGGCTGCTGTTTCCTATAAATGTCTTTAAAGGATCAATTCTGAGGAGGAGACCGTGTTTTATGACCTAAAGTACCAAACAACAAGAAGGATGCAGCTATGGTGTGTAGAATCAGCCTCCATCTATCAATCATAATCCTCTTCAAAATGGCTCTGAATTTGACAAATTCCTGATGTCAATGCCTGGTGAAACTGTGAAAAGTGTTCTTTGTTGACTGATTTCGTTTCCTGACAGCTGTGCTTCTAGTTAACTTAGATTTTTTTCCTCCATATCATATTTGCTTCCCTACCTGACAACCAATAAGCCTGGTCACAAATCATCTAGGGCACATCTGTTTCCTATCATTGACTATGAGGTTACTGATTCAAGTAATGGCTTACAAAAGTGGATCATTATGCAGGTAGGAATGGAGGTTGTTTGTTCTCAGCTGTCTGTAGTCTGTATACCATCAGCTTTCCCCTTCAGTCACCTGCCCACTGAATAGCTTACCCCACCCTTTGGGTGACTCAACTAATAGCTTGAGTGTCCTTTTAGTCTACCTAGTGGCTTGCTCTTCCCAAGAGCAACCGGTTTTCCACCTGATGATCTCTTACATTAAGAAATGTGAGTCAGTCTTCTGCTTGAGGAAGTTCCACAGCAAGAACTGTTACGGGAAAGGACTTTCCTTGGCTATGTCACTGATGAACCTCTCCGGGAACAGCACTTCTTTTTTCATCATTTTTGTCAGTGCAGATGCTTGCAGTAATAGGCAGAACACTGAGCATCCTAAAAAAAAAGGCATGCACCTGACCCAAGATCAGTATTCCTGTAGGAAATACAAAACAGATATTCATCTGATATGACCGTTTTCTGCCCAAAGGAACATCTGTGTAACAAGACTTCTGCTATACTGTTAGGAGTCTGGCAGTGTAGCTTAGAGGGTTACAGCTACATGCTGTTAATAAGATTCATCCTGTAGTTCTGGGTTTGAGTCCCTCCGTTTCAATTTAGAATTTATGCAATTCTGAGCAAGACACTTAACCAGTGTTCTGAGGTCACTCCTGAAATAAGCCTTTCCCAGCTAATAAGTAAAATTTAAAAAATAATACAGCAGACCTGGTCAAAAGTCTGAATAACGACAAAAATAAATAAAATAATTATTTTGTCATGAATTTGAAAGAAAATTTCAACAAATGAAAGATAAACTTAAAAATTCTGACAAATCATATGAAATAACCCTACAGAGAAAAGAAAACTGTTCAAACTCTGCCTTAGTGACTGGGAAGTAGGAACTGATGAAGACAGAGTCACAGATTAAAGAATACAAGAACTGTTAGAGGCTTCATATACATATATATATATATATATATATATATATATATATATATATATACATATATACATATATATATATATATGGGTCTACTTTCATAGACCGAACGTACGAATTACCGACACCGAAATCAGCGACCCCAAAACACCGACAACTCTATTCGGCGACAACTGAATTAACCGACAGTGAAGTCCACGACTCCCGTCTAACCGACAATACAACAAAACCAGCAGTTAACATACTGCATATGGTAAATCCATTCAACGATACCTTCAAACGTCACCAATCCACATCCGCGTCAATAAATCAATCATATAACCATGGTGAAACAGAAATAGCAAATAAATGTAGAGTCGCCCATCAGTATCAGATAAATAAATGCTTTACAAATCTCGCTACGCAGTCTTCCTTACAGATCTCGCTACGCAGTCTTCCAACAACTTAACTAATCCCAACGAATTCACATCAAAGCATATATGGATGTAGGACAGTAATTCAGAGTATTACTTTATCTCAGTTACGATTTAATGTGAAAAGTTCCTACAGTACACTGCACAACACTAGTAGCAGCAAGTTACACCTTCAGTAACCTAGCAATAGATGTTACGAAGTCAACTGCAGGATATTCCTGCCGATTATTCAAAACAGTAATAAACCGTTCATGTCTACATTTCAGTTTCCTTTTCTTTGGTGAAGGAGGAAAGCCAGTTGACATTCGAATGCGAAGTTCGTCTACTCTATCCTGTTCCCTGCACAAACAATGCATAAGTGTGTTCAGATCACCGTCACGAGAACCTAATATACACTTTAAACACCTATGCCATGCCTCCACCGAGTTTTGTGTACGAGGCAAATGCAGTTCGTTGAATTCAGACACATTCCAAAACTCTACAGGGAATAGTGGGGGAAGCCTTATAGCAGTAGACAGTCTTGTACTGAATTTACGTAGTCTTCCAGTAACATACCAATCAGAAAAATACTTTAATAGGTCTCGTCCCTCAACAGGGAAGTTTACTTTCAACTGCTCAAATGTTGCAAGAATCTCAGACTCCTGTAGAAATGCCAAGGCTACAAGTGACTTTGCAGATAACTGAAACACTGCATTACTATTATACAATGTTGTCAAACCAAGGCTCTGTACCTTTCGCCAAATATTTTGGCCAAAGTGGAACAGACAGCCTTTGCTTTTAGCACCTGTAAGATTTGATCTTATACTTTTAAGCGCTGCGATCTCAAAGTCACACAAAACATAATTTACATTAACTGTCAAACCATTTGCACTGAGGAGGTAAAGTACAGAGTGCCAAAGATAATTGTAGCACTTTAGCGACTTTTTACTCATAATACAATATAACAATGGAACAGCCTTGCTATAGGAACCGCATTTTACCATGCCATGAATGCTGTATAGCTGTCGACACGTAATTCCTTTTTTAAAATATGTACCGTCCATCAACCAGATACTTGCAGAGCTCATGTCTTGCAAATTGGTAATTGTAGTAAATGTAAACACTACGGTATTGGTCGCTTTGTCACACATGCGTTTACTTATGAACTGACCTGATTTTAACGGATAATCAGTAACATTTACATTCATCAAACTGACTTCATCACACTTTTCAAGTACATTTTGTTTACGCCGTACTCTGCCAATTGTCTGTAGAAGGGCTTTACGGCTAGGTAAGCTATGTACAGCTTCTAATGAAGTTGATGCCATTGCTAGATCTATTATGCAACACGGGTTATCCCTACTATACTTTGCCCTCAGTTTAATGTCGGTATTAAGATTATACTGTTCTATGTCAGTCGGATCTGCTGAATGACTATGTGCCACAGACTTTAATAACATTTCGCCTTCCGGTACTGAAATGCTTAGAGCTCTACCTTTACAGTGTAGTGCTTTCTTCTCTTTACATCCCCAGTATCGTCTAGTGAGTCGATTCCTCTCCAAATGGTAGAGATATCCATCTAGGTACAACATTTCTTTTCCTCTTTGCGACAATATGCAATGGTAAGTATTCCCCACAATTCCTGGTGCTAACTCTAACCCCTCCGCCATCTTTACGTAAGGAAAGCACGTTGATACAGTACATAGCTGCCTATTAATACCTACATTTGATGCTTAGGACATGATTATCATTATGTACTACTGGTCGGTTAATTGCTTGTCGGTAAATTGGTGTTTCAGTGAATTCAGTCGTCGGTAGCTTAGTCCGGCACTTTTTCATGTCGGCGATTCGTACGTTCGGTCTATGAAAGTAGACCCATATATATATATATATATATATATATATATATATATATATATATATATATATATGTGTGTGTGTGTGTGTGTGTGTGTGTTTATACACACAAAGACACACACACACACATATATATATATATATATATATACACATACAGACACACACACACACACACACATAAAATCAAGTGGCCTGAACAAGGCACATACTTTTTTTAACACATGATAAAATGGTAAAATGGCAAAGGTAAATACAAAAACATTAAGCCTTGTTAAGATTAGAACAAAGTAATAAAGTCACTAAGCAAATGATTAGAACACTACTGCATAAAGGGAAATAAATTATGCAGGGTGCTTTATTTTGAGTTCACTAAAATATATATATATATATATATATATATATATATATATATATATATATATTTATTTATTTATTTTATAATGCTGGTATCTAAAATGTGATTCTGCACATAAATGCGATATATCCAAATATGTTTTCTTTCGGTACCTATAATTTTTGTAACATTTGTTATGACTATGAGAAAATTTCTAAAGTGTAATGACTTAATAAACTTTATTCAAGTTGCCACTTTTTTATCATCTATATTTATGTTAAAATGTTTCAAGTACAAAGTCTAATGACCACATGCAGCAATGTGTACTTAGAGAAACTGGATGAGTAAAGCACTGGGTGCTGACTCCAACCTGTGTACAAGCACAGAGTGAGATGGCAGCATAGCTCACCTTCATTCGGAGCTCAGTTATAGTTGTTGACTGCTCAGCAATTTTTCTCTCATATGTCAGTATCTCCTCTTGGCAATCCTGTAACTTTAGCTCTGTAATCTTCAAAAGTTCAGGAAGAGGTTCCAAGTCTGTGAGCCGTGTCTGAAGCTGTCTACGTACCTAGGTGCAAGAAAAAGTCACAACCAACTTTCAAAATAGCAGTAATGAGATAAATGAACACGATATTTTATGTAATGCACATCAAAACAATTTTAAAAAACTGGATAATAAAACCATGGGCATGACGATTAGAATAATTTCTGGAAAAGACTAAGTAGTACAGCAACAAAATTGTACCTTTCCAAATCACTGCTGAAAAAAAGATGCTACCTGCTATGCCAACAATCCTTCATGTTTTTGATATGCATGGGGATAGGATAAGACACAAGCAAAACCAAGATTTCTAATGAGTCCATTTTTTTTCCTACATGAAAGGAAGAAAATAAATTATTACTGAATGACTTCAAGGTTCATAGGTTAGTACTAAGCTAACTGCCCTTGTGAGCCATTTTAAGATTAGCCATTTATCCCTTGTCAGACTCAAACCCTGCATCTTGTGTTTGTAAGGCAAACACCTTAACCATTAGGCCACCCTCCCAAGGTAATCTATGATGGGGCATATGGGTGGAACCGACAGTAAGGTTCAGCAGTGTTAGGGACAGATAGTACTGATTATTTGTTTAACTTCTGTTAATGGGGTTAGTGGGCCCTTTTCAACCATGACCCAGGCCACAAGAGTAAGGGAAAATACAAGGCGCATGATTGCTTCAGTGCAGCCAGTTAACCAGAATGATTTTAAAAGTTGGGAGAAAACTCAAGTGTTTACATAAAACTCACACAGACACATTAAAAGCATGCCATCGCTACAAAGACAGTGATGTGAAGTCAAGTCAGGATTTAACCTCAGACCCTGAGAACTATGAGGCAAAGTTCTTATCACTGAGCCATCATATTGCTGTGTTGACAGTTGTAAAGACAATGAAAATAGTTCCAATTATTTTCACCAAGACACTTTAAAAGAGTACACCTATACATAGGTTCATAGGTAGGTACTAGGCTTTTGGCCCTAGGCCTACAAAAGCCTAGCCAAAAAGGTACTCTGGCATTCACCAACCAAGAAAATCATTTTCCTGTGCCCCTGTCGAGCAGTTACAAGTTACTTAAAGTGTCTTAGTGAAATATTTAAAACTATTTCCATTGTTATGGTGCACTGTCTCATACAGGTTTACTTTTTTAATCCAACAATGGCTTCATGAGATAGTACACCATGACAATGGACACATTTCTAAATATTTCACTAAAACACTTAAAAAGTACATCTGCATCAGGGACGTCAGGAGCTGTACTCACTGTAAGCATTTCAGTAGAGTGTCTGAATGGAGAGCTGGGATCTAGGAGAAAAAGCTAAAGCAATGTCTTCTCCTTTAAGGGGGGTCATGTGTGCACACATGTAAGCATATTTTTCACTAGTGCATGAATTTAAAATAGCCTTTTCGTTGAGACAGAAGGCAAATACATAAAATGAATGGTGTGTGTATACTTATTTATTCTACAGGTTCCATTCGTTTCTGTATGAGTGAGAAAGTGTGTGTGTGTAAATGTATGTATGTAGAAAAAAATAAAAACAATTAATGGCTTAATGGAAATAAAATCATTCAAGCCGGGCTATTAGGAATAAAGATATACATAATGCTCTTTTTACACACTCGGAAAGATGTATCAATTTTAAAAAGTTTGTGTTTTTTGTGATGGATAGAGTTTTTAAGAATGAATATGGAGGTGACAATGACTTGCTGCTGGAAAGTAAAGAATCTTTATGGCAACTGAAGTTAAATGCTTCTATGGAACCCGGCTTGAATGATTTTATTTCCATTAAGCCATTTTTAAAAATTAGACATAATCAAATTGTTTGACATGTCTAATTTTCAGTATTATAAAGTATGTATAATGCATTTTTTTAAATTTTAAACAGATTCAGTATGGAATGTATTGAAATTTATGATTAGGAAGTATTTTGATACAATGTATAAATTCTGGAATATCTTTTAAGAACAACAGTTCTTGGTAAATGTACTGTATTTTTAAAAGTTTGAGCGCCAAAAAGAGTGGGTAGGTGCTTGTGTAATACAAACAGCATTCTTTAGTATTTAACCTGTTTGGGGAGAATGTTTGAACAACTCTGAAGATGCCTTTGGATTACTTGGCGCTTAGTTGTTTGAATTGCAAGTTTTTCGGATTGCAATAAACAGTTAATTACACTGGCTTCGGTAATTGTTTTTATTTTTTTCTAAATGTTTGGAGTCAGTCGACTACTAGTTACTTTGGTTTGTTTTTAAACCGTGCCGGTTGTGATCTACCATTGGATTGCTGTGGAACCAGTTTATACATACATTTTTGTTTGTGGAAATACCTTTGTGAACTATTTGGCTGTTGTTGCACCTACCATAAAGTTAAACTTTGATTTATAACAGCCACTGAGAGGGGCAACTTTTAGACTTTTGATTGATACTCGAATCCGAGTGTTGTTTATACATACGGATCTTAAGAAACCTCGTAATGGAAGGCCTGTTAACCCAGGTACTAGACTCAATAAATAAATTGACTACAATGTTGGCTAATGACAGGGTTCATGCTACGGTTCTTAGTGAACCTATAGTGTCTGACACAGAGGCAGAATTCTTCACGATGCATTCACCTATTAATTTGGACAATGCACCTGTTGTGAATGCTAGAAGGGCAAGTAGGGGAGATTTTACTACATGGTTCGGAAAGCCGGAATATGACCTGGGGCGAATGCCTCATAGATCGTTATTAGTACCAACGTGGAATCAGCAATTATCTTCATTTGAGAAACTGTGTTACAAATATAGATCCTTACAGTTGGACAATTCCTTTTTGAAAAAATCTTTGGACTTAAAACAAGTGCCTAAAGGTTTGTGATTGTGGAAACTCCCAATGGGAATATATAGTGGGACTTCAGCTTACTGTGAGTTAATTGCTGTTTTAGATTAAGCAGGTTTCGAAATTATGGACATTATAGTTAAAAACAATGACATTAAACTCAAAGAGTTGCAGGATGAAATTTTTAAATTGAATAACAGTATTGTGAATGATGCGTTATTTACACCATACAATGATAAATATAAGAAAGTTTTACATGGTGTTGATGAATTTGTATCTAAATATGTTACTATCAAGCAGCGTAAGATTGCACGTGATACTGAACAATATAAAAATAACAAAGCGTATCCAGATGCAGGTAAAAAAGGCCCAAGTGTGGTGGAAGGAGTAAACCCTAGGAATGTAGCTAGGGGCGATATTGATAATAATAGGGGGCATTACAATAAGGATACTAATAGAGAGAAGATGGATGAAGAACAGGAGGTTTTTTTACCAGGAGAACCCCGGAGGTCTGAACGCCTGAGGAATCAGGCAAATCGAAATTTGCAGAACCCATTAGAGGGGTGGAATCGGGGTGGTCATTGCTTACAAGGGAGGGCTTGGAACAACAAACAGTCCAAGTGGTGGAAGTAAATATACACCCTGATACATGGTTAAACAGCATTGATAGTGAAGTGTGGGTAGAGGAAGGGGGGCTAATTTGCCAGACGGTACAACAGAATGGTTTTACCATTTATAATTATTCTGATTTGGATCTAAGTGAAGAATATTTTACATTGTTGAAAAAGGGTATGTCATTTGTTCCGAGTTCACAAGTGAATGTTGCTAGAACCTTAGAAAATTTAAAAATGTATACTAGGCAAATTAATTTAAAGATGTTTTTCAAGGATAGAAATGTGCAACGGACGGAAAGCAATGCCCTGAGTCGGAAAAGTATGTTTGTACCCCCAAGTAATGTTGAAATAGACACTTTTGAAAGAATGTGTGAAAAACAGATTTGCACATTGGTTATTAATAGTGATAATAATAACCAAAATAAAACTAAAACCAAAAGTACAAGAACATATAATATAACAAAGGAAGAAAATCATTTGTTATGGTCTTTAGCTAAAAACAAGAATTTACGAATTATGACCCCCGATAAGGGAGGGGGTATTGTTATTATGCCTTATATTGATTATGTTATAAGAATGGAAAAAATATTAAATGATGAATTAACTTATGCAAGAGCATCAAGGCATGAACTGAATAGGGCATATTATTGGATAGATATAATTCTATCACAGATGTTTTTGGAAGGACAAATTAATGAAAAAGAAATAGAATTTCTAACAGTGGAAAAGTGGGTCCTGCCAATGATTTTTGGTATTCCTAAAACTAATAAATCTATTTTGGATCCACCTTTTAGGCCGATTGTTTCAGCAAGGGGGTCTAAAACTGAACCTATAACAGCGTGGACTGACAACAAGTTAAAGCATTTGTTAAATAAAGTTGACCACATAGTTAAGGACTCTTGGCACTGTTTGAGTAGATTATCAAAATTTAGAAATACTAATGATTTTCAATATAGTTTCTTGACAATTGACGTAGTCAATTTATTTTCTGTAATACCACATGATAGAGGTATTGAGATGTTCCAAAACAGTATTATTAGTTTGGGGGTTTCAGATATGGCTTTAGTTAGAGTACTAGTTGATTTCATGGGGATAGTTCTAAAAAACAATTTTCTCATGTTTGAAGGTGAAATTTTTCATCAAATTTCAGGAGTGGCAATGGGGGCAAAATGTGCCCCCATTTTTGCCAATTTAGTGTTACTGGATTGGGAAACTGAATTTATTTTAAAAACAGAATATAATGAGAGAATTTTGTCCTACAGCAGATTCCTTGATGATATATTAATTTTGTGGAAAGGGGATGAGCATGAAGCGGATGAATTTGTGAAATATCTCAATGGAACTACTGATTTTTTGAAGTTTACAATCATATTAACTATTTAGATATTAGTTTATCGAATAAGGTGGGTAATTTACAAAGTGCAATTTATAGGAAGGCTTCATATTCAAATACACTTACTGGATTTTGACAGTAACCATCCATACCATCAAAAACGCAGTGTAGTTAAAGGACAGATGGTACGACTGTCAAGAATAATTAGTAGTGAAGAAGTCTTCCATACAGAAATTTACAATCTTATAGGTATGTTCCTGGAAAGGGGTTACCCTTTAAAATTATTGTTGAATATTAAAAAATAAGTTATTAAGAAAAGGGAACAAACGTTTGCACCTATTTTATTGTCTGAATGGCAGCCTAAAGATAAAAACAAAGATTTGTTGCAAGAGAGTAATATGACTAATGCCATGGTTTTGGAATATAATGATAGTACTTCCAAGATTGTTGGCATTGTTAATCAATGTTGGGAACTATGTTTCCATGGGGACATATCAACAATTCTTGGTAAAAAGCCCCAAATAGTTTTCAGTAGGGGGAGAAATATAAAAAATATACTGGTGACTAAAATAAACAAACTAATATACAAATCTGAGATGTCCAAATGTGAGAATTGTAAATTTTGCAGATATATAAATGACAGACTTTACGTTTTTATTCAGGGCAGTGACATTTCTATTTCATGCCCAGGTAGAGTCAATTGCAATACGACACACGTTGTGTATGTGGCTACTTGCTTATCCTGTCCCGGTTTCTATGGGGGTAAAACCATTCGCAGATTGAGGGACAGGATAGGCAAGCATGTAAGGGCTATTAGGAATAATGATATACTTAATGCTCTTTTTACACACTTGGAAAGATGTATCAGTTTTAAAAAGTTTGTGTTTTTTATGATGGATAGAGTTTTTAAGAATGAATATGGAGGTGACAATGACTTGCTGCTGGAAAGTAAAGAATCTTTATGGCAATTGAAGTTAAATGCTTCTATGGAACCCGGCTTGAATGATTTTATTTCCATTAAGCCATTTTTGAAAATTAGACATAATCAAATTGTTTGACATGTCTAATTTTCATTATTTATAAAGTATGTATAATGCATTTTTTTAAATTTTAAACAGATTCAGTATGGAATGGAATGAAATTTATGATTAGGAAGTATTTTGATACAATGTATAAATTCTGGAATATCTTTTAAGAACAACTGTTCTTGGTAAATGTACTGTATTTTTAAAAGTTTGAGCGCCAAAAAGAGTGGGTAGGTGCTTGTGTAATACAAACAGCATTCTTTAGTATTTAACCTGTTTGGGGAGAATGTTTGAACAACTCTGAAGATGCCTTTGGATTACTTGGCGAAAGCGCTTTGAATTGCAAGTTTTTCGGATGGCAATAAATGGTTAATTACACTGGTTTCGGTAATTGTTTTTATTTTTTTCTAAATGTTTGAAGTCAGTCGACTACTAGTTACATTGAAATGTATGTATGTAAGCTGAACTAGCTGTTCTGTCTGAATGAGAGATAAAGTGCATTTATGTGTGTGTGTTAGTTACTCTGTGAGAATAGGGGTGTGTGTGTGTGTGTGTGTGTGTGTGTGTGTGTGTGTGTGTGTGTGTGTGTGTGTGTGCGATGTAAACTAGCCATTTTTTGTATGAAAGAAACGTTGACTGTGTTGGTGTGTGTGTGTGTGTCTGTGTGTTTAACATACCTCTCAACTGTCCATATTTAGCCTCACAGTTTTGGTTTGTTTCTCATAAAAGTTGTGGTTTTCTGGCAGATCAAGGAGGACTGAAGTCACTAAACAATGCCCTATATATCCATATTCTTCAGAAAATACATTCTAGCACAAATCCTATTATTCTAGCAACGTTCTTAGTTAAAAAGAGCAATATTTAAAATCTATGCCTAATCATACCTCTCAACTGTCCAGATTTTCACATAATGTCCAGATTTCTGCTTTATATTTTTGTTCCATTTCTCCTAAAATTGGTGGTTTTCTTGCAAATTTCTGGCTAACCACTGAGGATTGAAACAAGGAAATAATAGCAGGCATTTGAGTTTCAAACTCCATATGCTTCAGAAAATTCATGCTAATGCAAAACCTGCAATTATATTAACTTTCTAAGCCTGTAAGGGCAATATTTAAAAAGTTTCCCTATTTTTGGGCCTTTGTCCCCCCATTACTATTGGCTTTGTCCAGATTACTTGCTTGAAGAGGTTGAGAGGCATGATCCATATTTTTGGGCCATTTTATATCCATTATTTCAGGCTTTGTCCAGATTTCTTGCACTAAGAGAGAGTGAGAGATGTGCGTACCTCTCAACTGTCCAGATTTTTGCCTCATATTTTTGGTCTGTTCCTCAATATTTGTGTTTTTTTGGCAAATCACTGAGGACTGACATACATAAAATGTCATACATTTGAGTTTGACTTAATTTCCTTTTGAAAATGCATGCTAAGATAAATGCTGTTATTCTTGCAACTTTCTAATTCTGTAAGAGGAATATTTAAAATCTGTCCCTATTTTAGGCTTTGTCCAGATTTCTTATGCTAAGAGGTTGAGAGGTATGAAGGCATGTTGTGTACTGCTCTAATTAAGGGGGAAGGGCAGGTTAGTCAATTAACTTGATCAGGCTTGACCCTGTAACTTGGTTAAGGAGACAGAGCCTGAAATCTCCACACTAACTACGAGACTGCTGAAGGACCTGTGAGATCCAGTGGAGACAAGAGCCTGACTATCAGACTGCCGACTGAATTGAGAGTTTGAGTTTCAGTGCCTTTTCAAGGGACAGAGTTTCATTTCATTTTCATGGAATTGTGAGTTTCAAGGGAAGATAAATTTATTGTTGCTCATGCTAAGTGTTTTCAGTGTACAACTAACAGTTCTGTTTATCAAATGGCAGTCACTATTTGTGTTGGGGAATCTGAATGCAATGTTAGTAGCATAATTGCTTTTGGTGCAGAAGACTGTGGATTTTACTGCCACACCACGTAGATGGAGTGCTAATATTGCAATGCCATTTTGATTGCGGATTATTTGATGCATTTTAAGGGGTTATAGGAGTTCTACACTCCTGAGTGTGTCCTCCTTTGTATAATAGGCCTAGTAACTTTTAGTTATGTACTCACCATAACTTCAGATGTTTGGGATCCATCTCGCCTACATTCTGACTGATGGGTTCGGAGCCGATCCCTCGGCTCCGACTCGGCACGCTTATGCCAAAGAGCGAAGTCTCTTATTGGCTGAGCTTACTATATCCCAGGATGCACCACTACCAGTCCCCCAGATCTAGTTTGTCCGCATACATGCACGCTCTGCTTATATAACATTGTCCGATGAAACAAGATAAAACAATCGAACTCAAAACCGTTCAATCTCTTCTGATCTCCAAGGCAGGGGGAAGGAGGGTGGGTATTAGGAATGTAGGCGAGATGGATCCCAAACATCTGAAGTTATGGTGAGTACATAACTAAAAGATGTTATGTGATCCTATCTCGCCTACATTCTGACTGATGGGACAGCGTCCCTAGCACCTAAATCCTGGGTGGCTCACTGGAAAACACTCCTGAGTACCGTGGAACCAAATGATGCTCGCCCTTTAGATGCCACATCCAATTTGTAGTGGGAAATGAAAGTGTGCGGATTGGACCAAGTAGCCGCAGCACAAATCTCGAAATAGCAAGCTTGGAATGAAAGGCTATAGAAGTCGCCATAGCTCTGGTAGAGTGAGCTTTGATAGATGTTGTAAGTTGCTTATTCGAAGAATAAGCCTGAGTTATACAATCTCTAATCCATTTGGAGATAGTAGCTTTTGTAATGGTTTTGCCCAATTTATTGTCTGAGAAGGACACAAACAATTGGTCTGACTTACGAATTTGTTGAGTCCTGTCTAAATAGAAGCGCAATTGCCTGTGAACATCCAATTTATGGAGAGTGTATTCAGCTTCATTGGAGAATTTTGGAAAGAAAACTGGTAGCTCTAGGGATTGTTGGAGACAGAAATTAGAACAGACCTTTGGGACAAAGGATGGATTAGGTCTAAGTGATACTCTATCCTTGTGAAAAATCAAGTGCAGTGGTCTGATAGACAGGGCTTGAAGCTCTGAAACTCTTCTTGCAGAAGTAATTGCAACTAAGAAGGCCGTTTTCCAAGACAGATATTTTAACTCACATGTAGCAGCCGGTTCGAAAGCGGAAGATCTTAATGCCGAAGCACCAAATCTAGATCCCACGGAGGCAGGATGAAAAACTGGGGTCTTAACAGACCCGCACCTTTAATGAAAGTTTTGCACAGTCTGCTGCTCATCAATGGAGGATCCATGGACTCGTGAAATTTAGAGATAGCCGCTAGTTGGACTTTAATAGTAGAGACAGAAGATCCTTGATTAAACAGGGATGTTAAGAATTTCAAAACCTCTGGGATAGGAGCAGTGATAGGGTCTAAGCCCCTGAGTTGAGCCCAGATAGCAAACCTCTTCCACTTACTGAGGTACAATTTCTTAGTGGTGGGTTTGTGGGCCGAAGATAAAATGTGAATAACTTCCGTGTCTAATGTGTGACTTCTGACTAAAGTCGGAAGTGGAGGAGCCAAGCTGTCAACTTCAAGGAGTGAAGGGACTGATGCTGTTGTCCCGACTGATGAATTAACAGATCTGGAATTAGGTCTAAAGTCCACGGATCGTCCACCGCATGTTTCTTCAGGTAAGGAAACCATACCTGACGAGGCCAGTATGGGGCAATCAGTATCATTGCGGACCCCAATTGAGAAGCTTTTTGAATGACTTTGGAGAGAAGTGGAATCGGAGGAAAGGCATAAAGTAGCCCTGTTGGCCAAGGTTGTGCTAGAGCATCCATAGCTGGTACTCCCTGATGTGGAGTCAAGGAGAAGAACCTTTTGCACTTCGTGTTTAGTGGAGTTGCAAATAGGTCGCAGCACGGCGTCCCCATCTCCGGAAAACCTGAGCTGCTACTGTTTTGTTTAAGGACCACTCATGAGGAGAGAGAATTGTCCTGCTTAATCTGTCTGCCAGTATATTCGATTTCCCGGAATGTGGGTCGCTACCAAGAAGTGGCTGGTAGCTACCGCCCATTCCCACACCCTCATGGCCTCTCTGCAAAGGGGGTAAGATCTGGTCCCTCCTTGCTTGTTTAGGTACCAGACCACCGACATGTTGTCTGTGTGGATGGCGATTATGCCCTGAGGGAGAAACCTGTGCAAGGCCTGTAGGGATAGAAGTACCGCCCTCATCTCCAATACACTGATGTGGAGAAGAGTTTCGTCTGGAAGCCAGGAGCCCTGAACTAACCTGCCCAGACAATGCCCCCCCCACCCTGTCTGGGAGGCATCTGTCGTCAGGGTGACCACTGGAGAGGGAATAACAAAAGGACTTCCTTGATTTAGATTGGATGTCTCAAGCCACCAGCGAAGGTCCCGTTTGCATGTTTCTGTAATCATGATGGGATGATTGAGGGGAAGGTCCTGAAAGGACCATTGAGTTGACAATAGCCACTGAAGAATCCTCATGTGCAATCTTGCCAGAAGAACTAAAAGAACCGTGGCAGACATTGAACCTAAAACTTGTAGAACCATCCTGGCTGGGGCTTTGGATCTTGAAATCAGAGCTTGAACTTGGCCCTGTAAAGTTTGGATCCTTTCGGCAGGAAGAAAAACGCGCATCAATTTTGAGTCTATCTCTGCTCCTATGAACCTTATGCGCTGAGAGGGCAGCAAGACACACTTTGACCAATTGAATGTAATCCCCAGGGTAGCACCCAGGGAGATGGTGGCTTTGAGGTTGTCCATTAGTAGATGCTTGGTGGTGGCAGTCAGGAGCCAGTCGTCCAGATAGGGAAACACTTGGAATCCAAGACTCCTCAGGTGAGCAGTCACTACTGCCAAACACTTGGTGAACACCCTGGGGGCTGTGGTGAGACCAAAGGGCAGTGCACAAAATTGGAAATGACTGACTCCCAGGCTGAAGCGCAGATACCTCCTGGACGCCTGATGTATCGGTATGTGATAATAGGCGTCCTTGAGGTCTATGGAGCACATCAAACATCCTTCTCCAACAATGGGAGAATGGATTGTAACGTGACCATTGAATTTGGATTTCGTGATGGATTGGTTCAGTCTGCTGAGATCCAATATTGGTCTCAGGTCCCCTGTCTTTTGGCACTAAAAGAACCTGGAGTAATTTCGGATCCGATCTGGTCTGTGGGGACGGTTGGATGACTCCTTTTCTAGCAGCTTTAAAGCTTCTGCGGCTGCAATTTCCCTTTGACTGGGTGGTGGGTCCGGGATTTTTGGACGGTGGGGTGAGTATGTGAATGGGATGGTGTAACCTCCGGCAATGATCCGAAGCACCCATCTGTCCTGAGTGATTGACTCCCAGGCTTTTAGGTGCTTGGCAAAGCGGCACCCGACTGGCTCGAGCAGCACAGCCGGGCAATCCCTCATGATGTGTGGGAGGCTGAAGAGCCACGAAAGGACTCGCGGTCTCCAGAATTGCGGGGCCCTCTGCTGCCTCTGGGACGGCGTCTCCCAGAAAAATTTCCCGTCCTCTGCCTCTGGAAGGGAATCTTCCTGCTGTTGGGGAAAAACTTACGTGATTTACGGAACCACATCTTCCCCTCCTTTAGCCTTGGGATAAGGCCGAAGGGAGTGGAATAACGGGCACCCTCGGCAGATAAAGTTTTTCCCTCTTGCTCACAGCGGGTAAGGGTGTCTTTAACCTTAGGTCCAAACAAAGAGGACCCATCAAAGGGAGCGTCGTGAAGGAAGACTTGAAGGCCTCCATGAACTGACACAAGCGGAGCCAGGCTTGTCTCCGTAGAGCCACGCCTGTGCCTGCCGCTCTACCCGCCCCTTGCCGCATAGGAAATGAGCCTCATGGACGAGTTAGAAATTGGCGTAAGGATAGCCAACTGAGAGCTAACCGACTGGGCTAGCTGCTCAGGTAGGTTACCGAGAGGGAATCTGACAGCTCCTTGACCAGATCCCTCTGAAGCCTGGTAAAATGTGCCAAATAATTCAGAGACCTTAAAGTAAAGGCCGCTGAAGTCAGGGTGCGCTTCCCGTACCTGTCCATGCTCCTAGACTCCTTATTAGGAGGATGGACGGACGTTGAAGCCTCTGCCACGTCCTGTTGTGTAGCAGATGCCACCACCATGGCATCTACAGCCACGCCTTTAGTAAGGAACTCCTTCTCGGGTGGGGCAGACAAAAATTTATTAGGACGAGAAGGGACTGGTTCCACGGTATCTGGATGTTCCCACGCCCTTCGACAAACTAAATCCAGAAGCTCGTCGAAGGGCGGAGACACCCAGGAGGCTGAGGGCTGAGCACCAAAGGCCTTGAGGAGCACTGACTCATCAGCAGAGGGGGGGGTTTGGATATCCAGCCGCCTCGTTGTTTGAGGATCTCTAAGATGTCTGCAAATGAGACATCATCCGAGGACGACTTTGGGGACCCCTCTGCATCATCAAGATCAGTGTCCGATGTAATAGACTCAGGGGAGTCCACGTGCTTCCTCTTGCACGATCTCTTCCTTGGGGGTTCCTCTGAAGACAACTCCAAAGAACCCTCAGGAGGAGGGGAACCCCAATGGGGGTAACCTCAGGCCCAGGGGCTCCGCTGCCTACGGACAGGGGAACTGCCAAAGACCCAGTCTCCACGCCCAGGGAAGGTGCCGGTAAAGCCGGAGAGATGGCCGAAGAAGACTTGGCCAAGGCACTCCTCATAGCTCTGAAAGCCGGACCCCCAGAATCCTGGGAGTGTCCGGTCCCCGGAGCCATGATAGCCGACGGAAGTCCCTTGGCGAAGCTTACCGAGAGGAGGCTCGGAACCGATAGCATAGGTCCCGAAACATCACCCCCGGGTCCAGCCGAAGAAGTCCATGTACCAAACTCGGACCCGAAGGCCCGGGTTGGAGTAAGGGTCGGAGCCGACCCTAAGATCTCCACCGGCTCCAACAGCACCTGCTCCGACGGAGCCAAAGCGGTCGGAGGAGGAATAGCAATGGGATGGGCCTGGGCTATCGGCTCCGAAGCCAACTGGGTCGGAGCCGAAACAAATTTTTGAAAGACTGGGGACTGGAACAGTCTTTGGAGCACCCTGTCTATATCTGAATCCGACATCCTCGAAGACCGAGAGGATACTGAATGGGTTCGAGATGGCCTCTCCAACGGCCCCAAAGGGCTAGGGGACCGGCTCGGAGGCGACCCGATGACTATCGGCGCCGAAGGAATACCCACACTAGATTCCATCGGTGCCGAGGAGGACTTGGCGCCGAGGAGGAAGTGTCTGGCGGGCAACCCTTGTCGGCTCCGAGACCAGTGGAGCCGACGAAGGTGACCCGCCTCTCGATGCCCCAGCCATCGGCTCCGAAGCCAGAGGAGTCGAGACTGGTGGCATCGAGGCAGACCGTTCCGCCCTCGGCTCCGAAGTCCTTGGAGCCGAAGGAGAAGCCTGCCTATGTCTTTTGGCAGTCGGATCCGACGGACTGGTCGGAGCCGACGCCCTTTTCTTTTTAGCTGGAGAAGGAGAGGATGCCAAAGCTTCTTCAAAGGAAGGTTTTATTAATCCTTTAAGAATAAGTTTATTCTTCCTCTCCTGGAGGACCCTTGAAGAAAAAGCGTGACACACACTGCATGACTCTTGTAAATGTTTTGCACCCAAACAATACACACAGAGCGAATGATCGTCTGTGATAGACATCTTGAAATTACATTTGGTGCATTTTTTAAAGCCCGAAGGCCTAGGATTCTGAGACATTATAGTAACAAAAAATTCAGTAATCCCTGACAGAGAAAACAAGAAACTATCCACTGACTTTCTGTTTTACTGACACTACCTAATAATCGGTTTACAGTTGCCGATTAGGTAAAGAAACCGTAACAAATAACTAAAGGGTACTTTGAAACCCTCTATGGTTTAAGGGGGTTGACTGACCGGGAAGGCCCTAAGATGAAGGAGGCCTAAAATCAAAATCAACGCCCAATCACACAACAAAGTCTTCTCACAAACTCCAAACACACACAAAAGTGAAGAATAGCCGTTAAAACAGCTTTTTATGACAAGAACAGCAAAATTCTGACAGAAAAAAGTTAGTAAAATTACTACTCAGCTCAGTCAGCTCGAGACCACGTCTTCGCAGGTTAGCGGCAAACGAGATCTGGAGGACTGGTAGTGGTGCATCCTGGGATATAGTAAGCTCAGCCAATAAGAGACTTCGCTCTTTGGCATAAGCGTGCCGAGTCGGAGCCAAGGGATCGGCTCCGAACCCATCAGTCAGAATGTAGGCGAGATAGGATCACATAACATCTATGAATTTGTTGTTGGTTTGTCAGTCATTCCCTACTGCAATATTACCAGCTTACCATAATGCAACACAGACAATTAATTCTTCAAAGGCAGCAGGCACTGAATTTGTAGATGAAACACTGAAATGCAAAATTGTTTGCCAGTAGCAACCTCATCATTAGTTACAGATTTCTTTAATGTAGAATTATCTGGATGACTTTTACTTCTACAGAGATTGTGCTTCTTGAGTAATATTGGTGGAGTGTAATGACGGAAGTTTGTATGGCATTTTATGATCGACATTTTCTGAAATGGGCAGTTTTATCATTATTGTTTCATACATTTTGTTTTATTGCTTTCTAGAAGAATGTTCATAACTATAAATTTAAAACACCATTCTAACAAATGGTGATGTTATTATACAAGGAATATAATTTATCATGAGGGTGAATCAAAGAACACATATATGTGTGCATGGCCCTATAAATGTGTGCAAGGACCCAATGGTTTGAAAACAGCTCAAAGATAAACTTAATCCTGCACTGTCAGATGGATTGTCTTTTACTGTGAGTTTTCATGCCGTTTCAATGAATATGAGTTTCAAGGGCAGAAATGTTTACTGCTCATGCCAAGTCTGTTTTCATTGTGAGACTGCATTGTTTAGCAAATGGCTATCAGTGCTTGTGATATTTTATTTCAATATCTGTAATCATTGTACAAGTTAAATAAGAAAACGGGTTCCCTGCACCTTTATTTAAAATATCTATGATAATTCTTTCCATGGCTTTACATACAAGACCAGTCAGACTTATGGTCTGTGATTACCCAGGTCAGTAGAAGGCCTAACCTTGTGCTAAGGATTAACTGCTGCAGTCCTCCATTCATTAAGCTTGAAGCCAATTAGTAGGCTAATGTTGAACAGTGATTTTAGAGTGCCTGACCGCTCATATTTCATGCTATCCAAGAGGTATCCCAGGATATTATCAGGGCCCATTGAGGTAGCTTTCTTTGACTTGGAGAGTGCATTGAAAACTTGCTCACTAGTGCTAGCTAGAGGATTTATGGTCGAGGGTGCCTTCTGAGAGGTATTGAGGGGAAGAAGGGGTGAAACTGTGATTAAATGCATCAGCCAGTAGGTTTGCTATATCCTCCGATTCCTTTTAGGTGGTTCCATTTACAATTTGTTCAGCACACTGTCCTGTCACCTTTGAGGTTGCAAACACAGCTGATGAAGGCCTTGTGGTCATCCTTTGTCTTTGAGGACATTTCTGCCTCAAATTTGGCTTTGGTGGGCTTGATAAGATTTCTGAGTTGCTTATTTAGTTCATAGGTTGGTACTAGGCTATCGGTCCTAGGGCCTATACAAGCCTAGCCATAACAATTCCTTGGCTATTTCTTCCCACAGTATTTACTTCCCTAGACCCCTGTCTAGCAGGGTAACTGACGTGATCCCTGGGGTGAATTTCCTATCTCCTATCCAATTATCAAGGTTCCTTTTGAAGAGGGCCAAAGAGGCACTCTGCTTGACATGTATGGGCAGTCTATTCCAGAGTCTGGGGAGTCTCTGGGTCAGGAACCTATCCCTCCAGCATGTTTTCTTGATTGTAATGACAAGGTTTAGATCCCTGGAACATGTGTCTCTGAGGGATTGGGATTTCTTTTAAGTGCAGCGTGTCCAACAGCTCTGGGTTTGACATGGTCTTGTATGTTAAGCATAGATCGCCTCTGAGTAGACGATATGCAGCAGAGTATAGGTGGAGTTTTTTAGACTGTCAGCATAGGGAATCTGCTTTAGGCCTGTGATTCTTTTAGTGAGGTATTTCTGCGGCCTTTCCAGTTGTTGCAGATGTCTTGAGAGGTACATACCAAGCGAAGCGTTGTATTCTATAATGGGTCTAATGAGGGATGCGTACAGTGGGACAATGACCTCCTTTTTTTCTGGATGAAAAGCCCTTAGTGATGAGCTGTCCCACATAGAAGGATTTCCTGACTGTTGTGGCGATGTGGTTATCGAAGTTGAGTCCACTGTCCACCTGTGTCCCTAAGTCTCATCACATTTTTGGTGTTTAGTGTACTGCCACCTATGTGGTAATTCACGGGTACATGTTAATTCCTAAAGGGTATGACTATACATTTCTTGGCATTGAGCTTGAGCCCATGGCTCTGGCACCAAGCATCTGTTTCTGTAAGGCCCTTTTGTAGAATGTCAACATCATTTGGGGATTCAGTAATGGCTAGGAAGCAACATGGTGCACGTACGGCAACTGCTCGACTGTAAAGTCAACACTCAAAGAACAAAAATAGCCAGCAGAAATGGTGGAGTACAGAAAATATTTTAATATAAAACATATAACCAGGTAGAGGGTAATAAGCCCAACTACCCATCTCAAACCGGTTTCGGTTACAAAAGCCTTCTTCAGTGAATATAACAAAGCACATAATATCCATTCAAATAAATGTATTTATATGTAATGACATAAAGGCAGTTCATTGGTAAATTAGAATTGGTCATTAAGACCAGGTGGGAATAAAGCCCCTAACTTAATGATCCATTTGCATTCCTTGAAATTAAGTAAATCATGCCAACCTGATTTATCTCTACATTTACCTACAATGCAGTCAATGACAGTAAAATAAAAAGAAGCAGAATTGTGTTTACAAACATGTTTAAACAGGGCATTATTGGGACGCTTATTCCTAATGTCACCAAGATGCTCCCCAATCCTAAGGCAAAAAGTCAGCTGCAAACTTTGTTAGCCAGAGTCCCTTAGTGTTGGCCTGTACTTCAGAGAAGTAGATGCCAAACAAGAGTGGTCCCAGGACTGAACCCTGAGGTGCTCCAATTGTCACTTGTCTGGAGCTGGATTTGGAGTTGGCTACTTTTACAGTGTGGGTTCTGTCAGTAAGCCATTTGGCAACCCACCGAGTGATGTAAGGATTAATGCCCAGCTTAGTAAGTTTATCTATGATTCCAGAGTGGGAGATGGTGTTGAAGGCCTTGGCGAGGTCGAAATAGGCTGTATGGACCACCTTACTCTTGTCCATGGCTCTGGAGACTGATTCGAAGAAGTCAGTCAGGTTCAGGAGACAAGATCGGCCCTTCATGAACCCAAACTGCATGGGGTCCAGTGTTTGAAGGTTGCCAATGCCTTTGTTTATAAGTTCCATGATAATACGTTCCATGGCCCTGCAGATCAGGCTCGTCAGACTGATGAGGCCGTAGTTCCCAGGATCCAAGGTGGATCCCCCCTTGTGGAGTGGGATAACTGTAGCTGTGTGCCACTCAGTGGGCACAAAGCCTGAGGTGAGGCTATGCTTAAACATGACACTTGGGTGAGATGCCAGTACATTTTGTAGTTCATGTAGTACATGGTCTGGGATGTCGTCTGGTCCCATGGATGCTGTATTCTTGGCTTTGGAGAGTCCGTATTTTACCTGTGTGTCCGTTATTACCGGAATTTGGCAATCTTTTGGTATTGAGATGGGCCCTTTAGGGGGGGTGAAGTTTGCACTGAATCGATCTGCCAGGATATTGGCAATATCCTTGGAATCAGTATATTTAATGCCATTCTGTTGTAGCTCAGAGCAGATCTGAGCATTGCCATTTAGATTCTTGACATAGCTATAGAATGCCTTGTGGTTGTCTTTGGAATCTTTGGCAATTTTATTTTCGTAACTAGCTTTGGAGGATTTTATGAGGGATCTCAGCTTCTTAGTGAGGCTGATAAGGGAGTTTTTTGCATCCTGGGATTTTCCCTCTTTTCTGCAACAGTTTCTTCCTTTTGTTGTAAAGTTTGTTTATGGCAAGGGACCACCAGATTGGCTTCCTTTTTTTGGAGGAGAGCATCTTGGTTCTATTGGGGATGGCACGATTCATGCACAAGTGGATGTGCTCGTACAGTGCCTTAGTGTAGGATTCAGCAGTCGAACTTTCAGTTCCCATCTGCTTGGGTGTCATGAAGTTTGTCACTTCTAACTTGAGTAGTATGAAGTTGGCTTTGGAGAAGTTTTTTTACAGAGGTTTCCTTACTGGGGAGTGGGACTGGGATGTGGATGTCAAGGGTGATTAGTTTATGGTCAGACCTGACCAACAACGGGGTGACCATAGGTGTGGAGCATCGATTTCCCATGTTGGTAATAACCAGGTCTAGGATATTGGAGCCCCTGGTGGGACTAGAGATTAGTTGATCCAAGGCATTTGGAATTTATGAATTCCAAGAACCGTTGGGCAAAGGTGTTGGTACATAAGTAGTTTTCCCAGTTAATGGCAGGGTAGTTGAAATCACCCAGTATTAGGGTGTTTGGTTGTATCTTAATATTTTCCAGTATGTTTAGAAAGGTGTAGTGAGAATCTTGGGGCATGGTACAATTTGGATTGCAGTCTTACCTAGTGTTAGTTGCACCTGGAGAATTTCAGACGCATTGTGTTGGGCAACTAGCCTGGTGTTGTGAATATCCTTGGCGAATATGGACACTCCTCCACCTTTAGTGTTTCTATCCTGCTTTGGTGGCCGAAAAGTGTGGGTAAGAGTTGTAGCCTGGTATTGCAGGGGTGCTCTCTGGAGCCTTGAACCAGGTCTCAGTTATTGCACAGATATCGATGTTCTCCATTTTTAGGAGTGTCTCGAGAGAGAGTGCATTTTGAGGTTTAGACTTCTAGCATTGAGTAGCATTACTTTCAGAGTTTGCATGCTTGTACCTGTTACAGTGGTGGTTTTGTCCTTTGAACTTTGCCTAAAAAAGGCACTATAGTTTGTGGGGTTTCATACTTTTCTGAGTACTGCAATTCCTAGTTTTGGCCATGGTTTTCCTCCTTTTGTTACACAACTTGTTGATATCGGGATTCCACTAGGGTGGTTTGTTCGAGTTGGTACTCTGCTTATTCCTTGTGGGTACAACTACCTCAGTGCAGCTGTTTACATGAAGATATAGGGTTTCTGTAAACAATTTGTATAGTGGTAGCAGAGTTGACATCATTTGGGGGGAAATTTTAGCATGGTGCAAGTTATTAGTAAAAGGTTTGCTTTAGAATAATTCCTAAATGCCCGAAGGTTAGATGGCATCCACTTGTGAAGTGTTTGGACAGGTACATAGCAAAAGGGGCATTACACCCAGTGATTGGCATAATGAGCACCAAGTAGAGGAGAACAATTATATGCCTGATCTGGATGATATAACTTTAGATACAAGCGGTACAATGAAAAAGGATTTCCTTACAATAGTGAATATGCTGGGGCCATTGAAGTCCCACCTTCATGCAAAGGAATGTCTGTGGCAGTCTTTCATTCATCCAGCCCAAAACCTGTTTTGAGATTGGTATTGACTAGCCTTTGTAACTTCAACATACCAAGTTTCAGACTAACCAGTAGGCAGCCTAATATGTTATCCTGTCACAAAAGAAAATATGTTCTTGGCATTGGGTACTAACTGCAGAAATTGTTGAGAGATTTGAGAAGGTTATAGATGCAGGCATTTTATGTGACAATATTGGAAGATTGGTGGGATGAAGTTCAATCTGAATTAGTTGGCCAGTGGATTGGCTATATCCTCTGGTCCAAGTATGTGATATCATTTGTTATTAGCTCACTATAGTGCCAGTCTTTGAGAGTTCTAGCACAGTTAAAAAAAAATATTTGTGGTGATCTTTCACCTGGGTTTATATTTTTACCTCATATCAGGCTTTGGTTGATTTAATCACAGCCCTGAGTTCCTTGTTTAATTTAGCGAGTGTGTTGTTAGCTTTCTGAAAGTCACATTTATTTTTGCATGCAATTAGTATTTTTTCTTTTATTATGCTCCTCATAGGCCTTTATATTTGAATTTGGTGTTGTATTTATTTCTGAGGGGAGAAGATGCATCTATGGAATGATTTAAATATGCATAGAGCTTGGCAGTAAATTATTTTGTACAGTGGAAGTTTGAAACAGGCTAAGTAGAGGGACCGCATCCCCAACTAATGCTCTGTACCCAGCATAGTTAGAAACCAGCACTACTCAGACACAGTATGTGACATGGGATCAATTACACTAGCTTTCAAGGATGGTCAGGTCATTTTCTTTGACATTTTCCACAATCAAACCTGAGTGTCTTCATTTGTTCTTTCAGCATGTAACAGCATAGGGCTATACATAAAGTGACAGTTTTCATTTTGTGGGACGGTAGGAAGGCAGCCTGTATTTGCAGATATGCTTTTTGTCTTTTCAAGCTTTTGCCTTCTCAGCATATTGGGTGGCATTGTGTCAGCTTTGAACATTAAACTTTGGGCAAAACTTATTTCTTCCTTGAATTTCTTTTCTTTCCAGTAATGTTGTTCAGACTATCACTGAATAATAAGACTAGAAAAAACTCCAAACAAACGACTGTTCCAATGGTTCTGAGGCCTACGGTTCTTTTTTTTTTTTTTTTTGCTTTAACGAATTTCCTTTCAACAAAGGCTTGAGATTCACAGAATGTAAGCAGGGTAATAAGGATATAAATTTCAATTGCTTCAGTTTTTGCTTGATTGACTCCCATGGGTACACATATTCATTTATTGTCAGTGGCAGTATGACTGAGCCCAGCTAAACTGCATTTGTTATTGGGAATGTAAGGTTTTCCATCCCAAAAGGCTTAGTGTGAGTGTAGGCCATAGGAGTGAACAGCCATTGCCAGGTGACCCATGCGGGTGGAAGGGAGGTAGTTGTGGCTCATAGCTTGGGTGTTACTTAGGGAGAGCTCTACATGTTGCACCTACAGACCACAACACTGTGGAGAATGTGTTGCCTACAGTCTGCCAGTCCTTTAGTCGGCAGCAGTACTGGCACTCTAATGAGCCACTACAGGGTTTAGGAGCTGCAAGGGGAAGAACAATAATCTTGGGGGGGCAAACTTATCTGTCCTAGTGTAAATGGAAAAGTATTTTGTTTTTTGACTTATGAAAGATGCATCTTTATAATGAAATGTTCATGCATCATGTAAGTAATTACTACCCTAGCATATACTTGCAAGTGATCTGATCAGAGATCAGCAATATGAAGGGGGCATGGCTTTGTCAGCACTATTAATGTGGTTGTGGCTTGTTCAGGGGGGCAGCAGTCTGGGAGCTGTGAGTACAAATTTGAAAATCCTGGCTACACCCCTGATCTGTATGAGGTATTTAGTCTAACAAGGGCTTTATGAGAGAGTACACCATCACACCAGTTCATCAGGTAAGCCAAGAGCCTTATACTGGCCTTCATCAATAACAGTATATGCCCAGTATGAGCCACTTTGGTCCCATACATCAGTATGCAATTAGCAACTGAGTATCATAAATAACACACATGCAGGCACTCCCTTCAATTATTTTGAGTGAGAAAATTTCAGGGATAGTAATGGTACTGATAAAAATGTTAACAAAACAGAAGCCATCAGCTATTGTCAAGAATATATGCATAACTAAACAAAACTTAAATACAGAGAGTGAGACCAAATGTGGAAGCCCTTTACAGCCAAATCACTTCTCACTCATAGCTATAGTTATGCGAGTGTGTTACCACATCAGCTAATTCCCAATAAGTAATCATTCAGCTGAGAGGCTGATCGATTCTTGTATGATGGCTGTGAAGTCAAAGCCTGTCTCTCCTCTGACTTGGGTATAAAATTAATATGAATATTTTTTCAAGTCACTGCTTTCACAAGATCCCAGTTAAATACATTCATGAATATATAGAAGTTGGAGCAACAATAGTGGAATGTACTTTCATAGGGCTTGTCAACTGCCTTGCTATATCTATCACATCATAAAGGTAATACAATGAGTTAACCACTTAGATGTGATTTGATAAGATAAGGAAAACAGAACCTGACAATTTTTAAATAAACACATTGGTCTGCCCTCAGAAAAGCATTTTTTTAACCAGGTAATAGCTCAAGTCCTAGCAGACATCCCAGAATGTGAAGGTGGTATTTGCATCTGTTCCCATGCTTAGGGAGAGAGGATACAACTAGATGAAAGAACTGGTTGAAGTCCATATAAAAAATTACTCATATGTCTAAGGTAAATGTCACAAGAAAGGCCCCAAAACATGTTGGATAGATTAGACAGGAAAACAACAAGGATGCTTCATGCTCATCAAATGATTTATAAAAATCAGTGCATAACAAGATTACATATTCCCCGTTCCGAAGGAGGGATGGGCCTCCTTGAAAATGATTACATATATAGATTTGCAATTGTGGGACTCCACACATATCTGCTGACCTCACAAGACCCAAATGTAGTGAAAGCTTTGAAACATGAGGAGAATAAATCTAAGATGACTTCTCTGCTTAATCTAGCAAAAGCATATCGGCATTGAGCAGGAATGGAAATCAAAGCAGAAGTAGAAAAAATCAGGCAGCAACTGAATGTGCCAAAAAACAAAAGGAATTTAAGGTGCAGGACCAGATGAGAAGGCAAGAAATGTGGAAAATGCATAAATATAGTTGCAAGTATAGAAAACGTCTGGAAGAACCTCATGTTGATCACGAATTAATGCAGGAATGGTTAAGGAGAGACGAATTCAAACCAAGAGGTGAAAAGCTATTACTGTGGCCCAAGATAGTGGGTTGCGTACACGTTCGTTTACAAAGTCCATTGAACATGTGGGAGAAATAGACAAATGTAGGTTTTGTAAAACCAAATTGGAAACAGTCGCACACCTCGTTACTGATTGCGACATACTAATGGCAGAAGGACTGTATACTGAAAGGTATAATAATGTGGCAAGACTGTTGCACTGGAGACTGTGCAAACATTATGGGATTGAAGTGGCTAAAAAACACTGGAAACATGAGCTACAAAGCATTACAGAAAATGATGAAGTTTACATCACATGTGATCATCCATTACCAACAGTTCAAAAGATACAAGCTAGAAAAACAGATATAGTGGTCCATGAAAAGAAGACAAAAATAGCACTGATCATTGAAATCGCCATACCCAGTGACTACAGTGTCCTGCGTACAGAGAGACAGAAAAGTCATAAAATATAAGGATCTGCAGGCAGAAACAACAGCAATGTGAAAGAAAAATACCCAGACAGTTCCAATAGTAGTAGGAGCAACAGGTCTTATAAAAAGAATCTACAATCATATTTAGATATGTTACCAATATATGTAATCCCATACGAACTGCAGGAGGAGTCATTACTGGGCACACTGCAGGCGCTGCGAAGAGCACTTTTGGCTGACATCAAAGATTGAAACAATACTAATTTTATGAACTTTAATCGCACTTTGACTTACGAATGGGGTCCATTCCCATCATGGTATTAGAAACCCAAAAGACTTGGAGAAATTAAAAAAGGGAGAGACCTAATAAACTAAAATATACAAAAACTAAACTTGACTGAGAGCACTTTAGCTTTGTTAAGGGTAGTTCTTGTCAAATGAATCTGGTGAATTTTTCAGACTCAGTAATGCAAGCTGTGGATAGTGGTCATATTGGCTATACAGCAGGACTTGACCTTGCCAAGACATCTGATGCCATACTACATACCAACGTTATCAACAAATATCTAAATGTGCTCCAAATAATCTCTGTGTAGTTAGGTGGACAGCTAATTGGTGGAGGGGCAGAACCCATATTGAGAGATTGGCAGGCACATACCCAGAGAGCATGAAGGAAACCAGTGGGGTACCACAAGATGTATACTTCTCTGATCTCCAAAATCAAAAACAGGGAACTCTATTCAACAAAGTTTGAGGATGACTATAAATTAGGGGCTGTACTCAAATCCTCTCCTGATATGCAAATCTACAAAGTGAACTTACATATGTTAATAGCTGGTGTTCTGAAAATAGGCTAAGAATAAATCCTAAAAGAGTTATTTGTTGCATTTGGTAAACAAATCCTGCACCCAAGCTTATAGTATAAAAACACCACAACAAATGGATAATGTTGTGAGAGACCTATTATTATTGTCCTGTTATGATGTCATTGTCCCTTTTACTCAGTCCTCATTAGGTCAGCTATAGAATATAATGCCCCCTTTGACATGTATCTGTCCAGACATGCAACAACTGGAATGCTCACAGAGATAACTTAGTAAAAGGATACAAGGACTAAACAACATGTTCTTCATGGACTGACTCAAAGCCCTGTCACTACACTTGATATCCTACTGACTGCTAATAGGTAACCTGTGTCAGACATACAAGACATCTTTTTACCCATTACTGATGGATTCACTGCACATCCGCAAGTTAAATAGCATTAGAAATAATCACTGTAGGAATCTATACCTCTTGTGCAACATTAACAGAATGGTCTGGAGGGACAGGAATATCTCTGAGGATAATGCTGTTGTGGAACAGACTCCCCCATCCACATAAAACAAAGTTAATACCTATTCATTTTCACATACAACTTAGATCTATGAATGGGAAATACAATATTTACCCCAAGAATGTCACCTGTAGTTCTATTGGGCAGGGGTAGCTCCTAAATGCTTTATCCCATGCATGGGTCCCCTCAAATTATCTATGGTATGATCTCAGTTATTATCATTAGGAGTTATACATAATTGTCGACCATGGGATGGGTAAGGCCAATCTATAACCAAAAGGGAGTGGCTATTTTAAGCACAAACAGGGAATCTGACTAAGCCTAAAATGGCCTACAAGGACAGTTAGCCTAGTACTTACCTATGAACCTAGGAGTAAGGTTAGAGCAAGGATTGATAACTCCATCTGCATTGATCATTATTTTGAAACAGTGGTCAGGAAATCCTGTCTGGCATAGCTGATTACAAAGGGCATTCTTTCTAAATGCAAAGTCACCCTTATCACTCTATATTCTGCATTAATCAATACAATTACCCACCCTTTAGGATGCATCTCACTAAACATATTAAAGAATTGGAAAGACTCCAAAGGTTCCTGACAAAAAAATATCATGGGCCTAAAGTACATATTCTACCAAGAAAGGCTGGAGGGCAAAGTTCCCATGTGCAGTATGATCTATGCTTTGCCTTTTGGGCCAGTAGGGATCTGGTAGTACAAGACCACTTATTTCTATAAAAATCAAACAATCCAGACAACACATGTAACATTTATCTGAACATGCTGCAACAAATAAACAATTTACGATGGAGAGACATATTTGTCACTCAATGACTACCTTGTCTCTGGAACAAACATCTTCTCCAGATTGAGTAATGTGACACATTATCTTCCTTTAAGGACTTAAACAATTGAGTGGGTATTCATAAATTCAACCTAGAGAGAAATGACCTATGGTAAAGTCTAAGGGTGGGCACTGGCAAGGTGTAAATAGCCACATGGACCAGCTGCCTTGTACATTTCTTAATTAATGGTGGCTGACATGCAAGACAGATTGCATGAGGACATGCCACACCTTACAGCTACAGCATGGTGGAAGATCCAACATGCAACCTTTGGAAGGCTATTTCACAGTGCAGCTCAGAAAACCATCCCAACTTATGCATGCTATAGTTCCTGTCTGACAAAAGGCAGTCAGCATACAGCAGATCTGATCCACCACAGGATAAGTGAGCTGGAAAAAACTACTCACTCCCATCCACCCTAGTCCATCCCTCCAGCATCCAGGACTCTAGTCTTAATGGGCTATTCCTCTATGCTGTGGAACTAATATATCCTCCCTAATAAACAACTCTCAAGTGAGCAAAAATTGGTGTCAGGTATTCGATGAAGACACTGGACATAGCAGAAGCCAAAGGGCAAATAAATTAATTGATAATGGTAGTTCAACAAATAGAATCAGAGGAAATGTCAGGTATGTGAAAAGTAATATGCAGCTAAGCAACCTACATGTCTAAACTTGCAAGTAAGATTCTTGCTTACCTGTTCCTTTTGATTCAAGATTCAATCAAAAGGAGTATGACAAGACTGTGATGTCAACATCTTGCACTTGTTTGTCACTATCAATATCATTAAATCCTAAACAGCTATTATTAGTCTCCAAATATTCTCCCTTTTAAAATCAGGAAAAATCAGACATAAGGTTTTCTTTCTCTCAGAGGGGAATGACTGAAAAGGTTCAATACCCAAAGGATGGCAAATGAAAAGTAAGGCCAAATCTACCACAACTCTTGACATATAAAGGATAGTCTGGAAATAGTGTGGCACAAAACTTCACAGCATAATCTACAAATATCCTCCCCTCTGACGTAGACGTCCACTGTAATTTAAAACCATGTTATAAAGTACAATAACTTTCATCACTGGGTAGAGGAGATGGTGCAGGGTAAACGTAATGACTGAGTCAAAAACCACTAGCTGCTTCTGTACGTTTATTTTGTAATTCTCAGCACTGATGTTGCTGGCTCTCCTGGAACTTATTTTCCCAAGCTTGCTGCTTTTATATGATAATTTTTTGCCTTTTATTTATGCATGTTACCATTTAATTTGCTTTCTATAAGCAGCAACAGTTTTTATGATGCAGTTTCTAGAATACTAAGGGATTATGGGGTCACAGAATCATAGGAATTACATGGCAAGTAAGTCATGACAGCATACGTGCCTTGCTGACACACCACCCTCATGATGTACCTCCTGCTTCTATAAGGGCAAAGCAGGTCTAGCTAGTGACAAATTTGTAGATGCTCATCCACTCATCAAGATTAGTCTTTAAGGAGTGAAGATATTACTCTGTAAAGGTAGTACCTTTCATGGACTGAATAAACATTGGGTAATGTATCTGCCACTCTAGTGTGTTTTGTTTATATGTTGGTGGAGATTAAAATCCTTAGTTCTAGGACATCTCACGCTGTTTGATTTGCACAGACGAAAGAGATCAAGGAATGTTGGGTCCCAAAGGGAGCACAACGCATACCACCGATCTTCATACAAGAGTCTACAAACAACCATATATAGAGACAGGGCTTCAACCCTATCTTGATAGCCAAGGGTCTTTAGACAAATATTCTTTTAAGAAGAAACATCTTCATTAAATTATCACTGACAACATAGGCAATCATACATTTATATAAACGAAAACAAACCATATTGACATAATCTTAGTTGCAAGTATTTCACATCACAAACCATACTGACATTTTAATTGCAAATATTATACATCACTCAATCTACCCAATCACTGTCAGTCAAACATTACATAGCTCATTCAAATCCTGCCTTCTTTTAAACTTTATTCCTCCCCTGTATATATTGTTCCCACAATTCCCATTTTTTCGTATGTAATTTGCTCCTTCCATTTTCTAAAGATCCTAACTCCTGTTATTTTATCACTGTTACTATATTCACTACTTCTAGTACAGTTGGTTTAGACTTTGATTTCCATTTTCTATTAATTGCTTTTTTGGCAGCTACCATAATTAAACTCAGCAAGGCCTTACTATGTCTAGGCAATTCTGATTCTGTATCACAGCTCAGAAAACTAATTTCCCTAGTTACACCAGTTTGCTCACCCAGTATAGAGTTGTCTGCAGGGAATCTTTAAAGTCTGCCAATTCATTACACTCCCAGAAAATATGTTCCCAATTACCTCTTTCTTCCCCGTCATACCTCCAACATTTGCTGTCTACCAAAGAAAAAATTCTCTGGAGTCTACTTGGGGTATAAAAATATCTGTGTAAACATTTCCAAGCAAAAATTCTAAATATTCTAGATTTTGTTGCATATTTGGCAGGAAAATGTATATTACCAGTTTCTTTATGAATTGCTTATCCAATCTCTCTTCCCAATCCTTTCTATTCTCCTCTGATTGGTTCTTATAAGTTATCATGCAGTATTTTATATGCACTACTAATTATTCCCTTTTGTATATGCTCTACTAACTATTTCTTTTTTACCAGCAACTTTTGTTCTAGATTCTACTAAAAACTCTACCAGTGCTGGTCTATCATTTAGGCCCCCCCCCACCAATTTCTTTCTCTTTGCTTATACTCTGATATCAATCTTTGACAGGGAAGGCAATCTCTAACCTGTAATCTAACTAAGTTCTTGGCATTTTCCCATTCTATTACCTTACCCTCTCTCTATTTATTTGCTCCCACTACCCTGGTTTCTTTGCCAGTTTTTCCAATAAATGTCAGCCCCTATTTCCTATTGTCTCTATCCCTAATTGCAGTCATCCATATTGGCAGAATCTCCTTCTCAGTTCCTGTGATGGCTTAGTTTTTAGAATATTTTCCGAATATAACATTATGTATGATTATTGTTATTCTCCTTAAAGGTCTGCATCTGAAATCCCAGTCTCTCCTTGTTTCTTGAGACACCCCCCCCCCCATTTAATCATCACCACTTTCCACTTTGAATTACAGGTTTATGCTTGTGCTATGTATAGGAGCCTTAACTGTGTAGCTCTGAAATACCCTTTCTAATCAGGTAATCCCAATCTGCCTTGTTCTAATGGAAGAATCAGCTTATCCCACATAATTTTTACAGTCTTTCCCTCCAAAATAAAATCCTTCAGCTTTAACTGCTATCCACAATTTCTCCTCTGGTTGATACAAATATGCATGATCTGAGTACAAGATTAAAGGGACTAAACATTTTAACTTCTTCTATCTTATTATCCATATCCATACAACAGAGCTTCCAATTTGTCAGTTTTTGCAATATCTTTTGTTTAGTCTCTTCCCACATATCCTTAGCTGCCACAACAGAATAATTTTTAATCCATACTCCTAAACACTTCATTTTATCATGTCCATATAACTATGGATATTGCTAAACCAATTTGTGTGTGAGTACATAATTTATCTCTGTTGCCTTTGTTTTAGCTTCATTAATTTTGTATCCCGAAAAGATATGAAACTGTCTGAAAGTTTTCCACAACACTATAATGTCCTCTTCGGGTTTTATCAGCTATAAAGTAATATCATCTGCAAATACAGCCAATTTATCTTGACTACCATACTAATTATATCCTTGAATTTCTGGGTCCTTTATTTTCTTTGCCAAAATTTTCTAAATGTAATGCAAATAACAAAGGGGAAAATAGAACACCCCTGCCTTGTTCCTCTACTCAAGCAGAAACTATCAGGGAGGACCTCACCCCACTTTAATTTTCACCTCAAATCCCTCATATATCCAATTTTCACCTCTGATCTCTCGTACTGTATATCCTCCTAATCAACTTTATGATTTTTTCAGGAAATGCAAATACTTCCATTCCCTTGTTCATAAATGTCCCAGCTTACTCTGTCAAATGCTTTCTCTGCATCAAGACTGACCAACAACAATGATATTTTCTTACATTCTGCTTCCCTCTGGATCATCAATGTTCTGTTAATGCTGTCAAATGTTTGCCTCCCTTGCACAAAACCACACTGATCCATATCTATCAATTTTGGCATTACTTTTGCCATTCTTTTAACCATTATAGACATGAACACTTCATAATTGTGGTTTAGTATTGAAATAGGTCTGTATGAAGCTGGATCTGACGGATCTTTACCCTCTCCTTGTATTACAGCTACCACTGCTTTCTTCCAGGATGCTGGTACTTCTTCTCTTAAAATACTATATCAGCTTTTTCCCTCCTAGCTTCCAAACTTCCACAAGAATACCATCTATTATCTGTAGATTGGTTATACATCCCAATTTTTATTTCATCTCCTCCTATCAGAACTGTTAGTAATTGAGCCACATCTACATCTAACCTTGGCATATTTCATTCTTTCATAAACATTTCCATTTGTACCTTTTCTTGATTTCCATATTTATCCGCTTTAAAAAAACTTTCATAAAATTTCCGAAACATTTCTAATAACTCTACAGGACCTCGTTACCTTCCTTGTTATAGGTGCCCTAAGCTTGGCAACGGCCTTTCTACTTTTTTCCCTGGGTCCTTGTGCTAAAACAGTTGCTTACCAGCAATCTTTCTAAACTAGTATATATTATCAAGATAATGCCTTATTGTCTGCTCAGCATTCTGCAGTTGATCATCTTCTTGTTCTGTGAGATTCCCTCTATTCTGTAATACTTCAACATTCGTCAGTCCTTCTAAATAATTCTTGTTATTTCTTAACCATAGCTCCCTTTCTTTTATTTCCACTGTCTTTTTAAACTTCACCTTAATTTTTATCCCACTCCCTAGCTATATTTTCAGAAGTAATTTCTATCCTCCCGAATAGCTCCTGACTAATCTCCACTACCCATTCCTTAAATTACTCTCTTTTCAACAGACAGGTGGGAAAGCACCAGTGTCTCATTTTTATTTCATTATCCTCCATTTTTATTTTAGTTATTATTGGTGCATGAACTGAGGGTGGCCGCAGTGGTGCATTGTCGCCTCAGAGCAAGAGGTTCCATTCTCAGCTGGTGTGCCTTCTGTGCGGAGTCTGCATCTCCACCCTGTGGTCATGTGGGTTTCCTCTGGTGCTCTGGTTTCCTCCCACATTCTAAAGACATGCAGTAGGTGAATTGGACACTCTAAATTGATCGTGAGAGTGTGTATGCGAGTGAGTGGTGCAAATGAACTACTGCAGCAGGGCTAGCCACCTGGTGGTGTAAACCTTGGCTCAATGTGATTGTCAGTGTGGAAATGACACCCTGATCCCATGTGCAAAATGGGAAAAGGGGTTGAGGATGGATCTGAAATAGTTATTGGGTATGTATCAAAATGCCGCGGTGGTACGGCGGTAGCATTGTTACCTCACAGCAAGAGGTTCTCCCGTTCGATTCTCGGCATGGCTTGGGAGTGCCTTCTGTGTGGAGTCTGCATGTCCTCCCCGCGGTTAGGTAGCATTCGAAAGACATGCGTGCGTAACTGGGCGTGCCTTCGTTGTAGGTTTGGCATCGAGCTGGCACCTCGGTGTTTCATAAAAATCTACTGCCAATCATTAGCGGACCGGAGTTCCACTGTGGCGACCCCTTACCGGGAAAAAGCCAAAAGACAAACATCATCATCAAGACCTTCAATTAAATGCACATGTTCCTGTGAAATGTAAATTCTGTCTAGCCTAGCTTAGTTTTTATATCTTGTAGAATAATATGTAAACTCCCTCTAAACTCCTATTACTGAATTTGCATCTTTCATGACACATATTTACATAAATTTCTTCAAAAATCTACCTTCCTTTATTAGACATTCTCTTCTGGGGCCCAGACACGTCTTCAATGCTGCAAATCAAATTCTAGTCCCCACCTATAAGCAATATTCCTTGCTGAAAACTGATTATTTCTGCCAGGATTTTCTGAAACTCCTTTAGAGCAGTTTAAGGTGGACTATAAATACATGCAAATGTAATCCTCCTCCCTTGCCAATAGCCCTTAGCACTACAAATCTGTCATTATCATATTTTTATCTTCTTCTATCACTATTGGAGCTCCTCTTGCAATTAATATACTCCTCTTTTCTGTTTCAGATATCCCACTGAATAACCATCCTGAAAACCTTTCCTTATCAAAGTCACATGCTCTCTTCTTACCAAGTATGTTTCCTGCAACATAGCTATTTGCACTCTACATTTTTTAATATAATTCATTATTCTTTTTTGTATTTATCTTTGGGACTATTGACATTTAAAGACATTACAGAAAGCATCAGTGTATTAAAAAGTTTGTATTCCCACCTTTTATGTATAACACCTTATTAGTTAAATGTCTAGTTCCAGCTTTTGTGTTACATGCATACACTGTTTGGCAGGTTTAACTTTTATACAGATGTTTTTTGTCATATCCATTTGAGCCTATATCATATCTTCCAAAACTTTCTGTTTTATTTAAAGTCCTCAAAAAATAATACTTCCTTAAAACCTATTAATGTAATACTAAAACACACAACTACATCCATCTTCAAATGTTGAAATTTTACCCTCCTTATTTGAACAAATGTCCCAAACTCACAGCCACACCTAGACTTGAGTTATTCTAAAAAAAAGGTTATCCATGCCAATACGCATGGTGCAGCCTCTGCATCTAAGTGCTAATTGGTTTTGTCTTATTTTCATAGCTCTCCCAGCTGTGAAACCCCTGAATGCTTTTAGATTCATAGGTGTGTACTGGCTAATGATCCTGGAGCCTTTACAAGCCTAGCCCATAGGACTGCCCTGGCAATGTGCCACCCAACCTTATTTTCCAGTGCCTCTGTCAGGTAGAGCCACTGGAGTGATCCCCTAGTGAATTTTCTATTTCCCATCCACTCCTCAAGATTTCTCTTGAAGAGGGTCAGTGAAGTGCTCTGTCTGACATATATGTGAAGTCTATTGCACAGGTTATGAACCTGTCCCTTCAGCATGTTCTGCTGATTGTGGTAATGAGATTGAGGTCCCTGGAGCATGTGGTGTGGAGGGATTGGGATTTCGTTAGATGTAGCATTTCTAACAGAGCTGGGTCAGACATGGCTTTATAAGTCAAGCAGAGATAGCTTGACTAACATTATCTCCTAGCCAGTTTCTCTTTTTCTGACCCAGCCAATCACTCTTCACCAGAATGTAACCAATTTCTCTATCAGATTCTCTCTATGGAGACATGAAAACCAGACAGCCAGTTTCTCCTTATCAAATTGTCTCCATGGAGACATGAGGGCCACATACAGAATTGCTGCTAAGCATGGATTTGTTTGCTAGAATAAAGCCTCATAATATTCAATATTCTTTTTTCATTTACTTGCTTTCTCTTAAAACCTGTTACTATATCAGTCTATGGGTCCTTAATCTAGTCATTCCTCCATGCAAGTATGAGAAAAAGCACATTAATTTCTCTTTCGTCAAGGTCTTTTAACCATTTTTTTCTTTTACATTCCAGTGCCTACATTACTTAAAACTGAAGAAGAAGAACGAGAGAAGAGAGACAGAAAGAGAAAAAAACAGCAGCATCCATTTACAGTCCCCATTACACTTAAAAATAACTGAGAAAACTTTACTTTATAGCATGCAAAGAAAACCATACATCATAAAAAATAGTACTATTAAAAAAGGTTTTCTTTACTTACAGTTAACTCTGTCCCCTCTCTTCTCCTTCCCAAAGCATTTTCCGAACATTAACAACATGAAGTAGGGCATATACTTTAGACTACCCCACAATTCCAAAACATTCTGAAAAAGTCCATTGTTTCCAGATTTTCTTGTTCTGTCATATTTCACAAATATAATTATTGCATTGTAATCCCACATTATGTCCTGGTTTTATTACAGTTCATCTCCATCTCCCAAATCCTCTCCCTGCTTAATTTCCAATATAATTCTTCTTGTCACCTACCATGATCCTTTAGTTCTCTCCAACATTTTTCAGTTGAAACAGTGGGAAATGTTTTACAGGTACAGTCCCTCTGTGGTTCCCCAGGGAAGAATACCTTGAAGACAGCTGGGTACAGCAGTTTGAATCTCATACCTGCATCTTACTAAATAGTGTAATGAATTTACTCCTCTTCTGCCTAGTGTACAATAAGTAATCCTTCTCCACAAATACTCTGTCTCCCCCTTTTAGTAGTTTGTCCTTCTACCACAGTTTTGACAGAATCAACTCCTCCTGCTGGCTGGTAGGATTGCATCTTTACTAATAAAGGCCTAGGTTGCTTTCACATAGTCACATTTGGCGCATACACACAATGTACCCATTTAACTAACAACTCCTGCTGTAGAATACCAGTCCAGTTTCTTATTCATGCTTTCATAAAATTAATGCAGTCTGTTTCTTCTAGCTTCTCCAGTATAGCTGAAAACCTTACATTTTCCTTAAGTGCTCTATCCTGTAATTCTATTATTTTTTGAAACATCGCTTCCTGACAAGTCTCACATTCAGCCAACTTGCTCTTCATTTCAACCTTTGATTTTTGCAACTTTATCACCTTATTTGAATATCAGTTTAAAGCTTCTTCCATTTTTTCCAGCCTTTTGTTGTTTGTGTTGATATACTCCATCAGTGTTTTGTTTACTTTAACTGGGTATGTGTGTCAATGTCTTATCTTCCTGTATGCTACTGGAAGTCAAGTCTAGAGCTTGCACTGTTTTTTGCTGAACAGCTGCAGAACTTTCTGCAGTCAGTGTTTCTTCCTCACTTTTTTGTAGCTGATTTTTTTTTGCTCTGTATTTCTTTTTCCCTGGGATCCAGGCCATACACTTCCTAGCCAGTTCACAAAAGTCTACTGGCTTTCTCTGTTCAGTTTCTGTTTTCACACTGGGAAAGCTACAGTTAAGTTGTTACTCAATGTGCAGACATCTTGGAAGGATCTAAGACTCTGTAGTTCTTAACCAAATACAAAGGGCATCATACACACTGTTTACTCACACATACATAATTTCTGAAGAACAGTGGATGGCAACCACCACATTCACAAGTCTAAATTCCAGCAGAATCTATGTTTCTGAAACAGAAAACTGAGTTTCTGAAGAGTGAGGTGGCTTGTGAATGGGGGAAAGGATCAGAAGGAGTAGTGAAAGTTATACAGCTTTGACTTTGGTTCAAAACCAGATTTTCCTGTCTGTTTCCACATATTACATCTTCTAGCATATTAGAAATAACGCATGTATAAAAAATGCTATTTCATAAATCAGTGATTAAGTGCATGCTAATCTTGTCTCAATAAGTCTTGTGTAAAAAATGTAGTGTAGTAGATCTTTTTTTCTGTTTCATGTTGGGAAATGATGCTATTTAAGTTATCTGCATATACAAACTTTTCAGACAGAATATGTACATTGAAAATATACCATTTCTCAGACTGCTTCTCTGAAAAGTAATCTTGTGCTTAAGTAATATAAAATATAGTATATTTATTTCAAGCATGCTGGAAAATGTCGATTATGTCACTCAGTTTCAGTTATTTCAATCACTTGAGCCCTAAGTGTTATCTTTCACAGCAATCACATTGCAGTATGAAGTCCTGCAGCAAAACAAATAATGGCTGGAAAGAGTTTTACCTAGTACCCACATGGAAAAGAATCAAACACTAATTACAAAAATCTACTCATTGGAGGAAGCAGGGCTCAGTCCAGTATCATTTATAAGTACTGACAAGTGACAGGTGTGTTTTAAATGCAATATCTGATTTGGGTTCATTCATAACTTATGTAAACAACACTAAATTTGTTTGCAGGCTCAGATATGAATGCCCAGTGAGCATATGACATGAGTGACCAATTGAGTGGTCACATGAGCTGAGTGCCCAACTCCATAAGATTTAATCTGGCTTTGGGAATAGTACTTTAAAACTAATGTATATGGATGACAATTATTATAAGGATTAACTTAAAATAGACAACAGGTGAAAAGAGTGAATCTTGTAAGGTAGCTGACGATTCTGGTGATTGAACATTCCCTTGAATGTAAGTGTTCTTATCGCAGCATTTCATTAGCTCCAAGGCAGTCCCCGTCACTGAGGGTGACAGACTATTGCCCTAACATACTCAGCAGGTTCAGTTGCACCTGGAATGAAGCAGATTTTACTTATCAGATAATGGCTGCTTTTTACAGCTAGCATTTACAGTTTCAACACTTTTGCCTCAGTTACTTACTAGCTCAATCTCTTTGTTCATATCTTCTTTAAGAAGCTTGTTTTCCTTTTCCGACATCTCCAGCTTCAGACAGAATTCATCTGCTTCCATGCGTGTCTTTAGCACCTGCATGCAGGGAAAAAGATATATGTGAATTACATACCGCCCTTAATTTAAATGACAAAATATGAAAAAAAAGGAGTTACGCACTCACCATAATATTCCATCTGTGTTGTCCATTTTCATTCCTCTTGAACCAATGGGCTAGGATCCGATCCTGGGATTCCTATCAGCCACTTTCTAAAACTACTAGGATCCAAATCTCTAGCTCCTCACTTACCCGCAATGTCCCTGACCACTACAACACCTCAGATCAAGTTTGCTGCTATTATATACATATAATACAATAAAAATGCTATGACAGGAAAGTGATAGCTGAAAGATCAGGAACTCAAATAGGAACTATGGTTCTTTACAAAATTTCTGTTAGGTCTCTCCCAAGGAGGAGGAGGAGGGGGGAAAGGGGGATTTGAAGAAGAATAAAAATGGACAACACAGATGGAATGCTATGGTGAGTATGTACATTCTTTATCTGATGTTGTCATTTACATTTGTTCCTCAACCACAAAGTCCCCAGCTACAGTAACCTTGGGTGGCCATCATGGGCTCTATTCCTGGAGATGATATCTAATTTGTAATGTGCAATAAAGGGATGGGAATATGACCAATAGGTAGTTGCACAAATTTCAGTAAAGGCTCTGGAACAAAAGGCTGCTGAAGAAGACACTGATCTGGATGAATGTGCCTTCAGTTGTTCAGGTAATGCAATATCTTTCAAAGAACAGATGTAGGAAATGCATTCTGTTAATACCAACAACGAACTGAGCTCTTTTATCTTATAAGACTTCATCAGAGTGTCAAACAATACCACTTGACAAAATATATAGCAACAAACAATTTAACAATTAAACAATTAAAACAGACCAATCAGGAATTAATTGAAAAAATGAGATAAAAAGTTATAAACAGGCTGTGAAATAAACTGATACCAGGCTGCAAAGTACATCTTAGTATAACAAACTAATATAATGAACAAAATGAATACACAATGTCTTACTAACCTAAAACACGACAAATACTAAAATAAAATAAATAAATATTAATTGTTAAAAATTAAGTATAAAGTATAAATTTGAAAATCATATTGTGTACTAGACCATAGCTGCTTTTTTGCTTTAAAATGCTGGAAATAAAAATAGTGTAATTTTTTTCCAGGGAAATTTGAGGCATTTAATCAACATACTTCTTTACTGTCCACGGTGGCTTCAAGGTCCCCACTTAAAGATGTCACTAAAACTCTGTCTATAGCAAAAAATGCAATTCTTTAAAAACTAGAACAGTGGTAAGAATAACAAAACAATGCATTCATCATTTTCTTCTTCCTGATGTCATATATGTGTTCGCTAATTCTAACTCTCAACATTCTCTTTGTTTTACCAACATAAAATGCACTACATGATGAACACGTCTAGATAGATTAAGTGTGGCATGCTACAATTAAACTTTCCTGTACATGAAATGGATCTATTATAATTATATACTACAGCATAGGGACCTGTGTGTATATACCTACACATTCTACAACAACCACAACTTTTCACTGAACTGTGGTTCCAATGTACTTTGCCCACCCCTGACTCCAGAATGCCCTTGATGTTTCTCCACCAAGAATAGGTGATATTGGGATATAGGCTCAAGCATTTTTTTCAACTCATCTGGAAAGACAATATCCCAGTATTTCCTAACAATACCAACATAATGATATGTAGTGTTACTAAAAGGGATAATCAAAGAAAAAGTGTTGCCCATCAAAGGTTGGGGGTGTGCTATGAATAACCCTGGATCCCTTCAGTATAAGTGCAAAACGGTCAGGTCTGTGTTGTAGTACCTTTGAGACTGCTCTTCCTATTCTCATTTTAGAGAAGGAAACAATAGCTGTTCAGATTTTCTGAAAGCTTTTGTTCTATCCAGGTAAAAACGCAACTGTCGATGTACATCAAGATGATGAAGGGTATAGTCTCCTTTATTTTCAAATTTAGTGAAGAAAACTGGTAAATTGATGACCAGATTGGTATTACTTGCAGAGGCAACTTTTGATAAAAAAGAAGGATTTGT